>NC_069503.1:344085319-344222819 GCF_027579735.1 Bombina bombina
ATTATTTGTTGATCTATTATTGAGAATGACAACTACACATGCTCACAAAAAATAATTTGGTAGTTTCTTCTCTACTGTGTAGGCACAAGCAGCATCAAAATATAGCCACCTTGAACGTGTATATTTGGATCTAATGCTCTTTTTTTCCCCATCAAGTAAAAAAAAACAAAAAAAACATATTTACCCTAGCATATATATTCTCCAATGGACAGAAAACCTATTTTTTCACAATTCAGATACAGCATGTATCGAATTTACTTCCATTATCTATATTGCTTTATTTTCTTTGTATCCTTTGTTGAAAATCATACCAAGATAGGCTCAGTAGCAGCAATGCACTACTGCGAGCTAGCTACTGAGGGAAAGCTGCATATATACCTCTTGTCTTGGCTCACCAGATGTGTTCAGCTAGCTGCTAGTAGAACATTACTTCTCGTTCAACAAAGGATATCAAGAGAATAAAGCAAATTTGATAATAGTAATAAATTGGAATTTTGTTTAAAATTGTGGGGTTTATGTCCCTTTAAGATTGGTGCTGTAGTTTTTACTGTAGCTTTGTCTAAATATCCTCATATGACTATATTGAAAGGTATACATGTTCTATATATCTCAAAAAGTATAATTTATTATTGAGATTTCTTTTCTTGGACAGCATTTATCTGAAAGCCATACTCAGTGAAGGTATTGCGCTTACTGTTTAGGATACAGATTTTTAGTTTACAGTGCATTTAAGTTTATCTTTTTTTTTTTAAAGAAAACATGTTGTATTATAAATCCATGCTCTTAAAATATTTAATAGTGCATTATTTCACGAGAAAGGTTTCCACGTACCGATAGAAACTAAATTAGAGCCTTGAAATTCTAAACATAACTGTATTATAACAAAATACAATAACTTATCTAAGTAACACCATTAAAAATAAGTATAATATCTCCACTAATACCTGTTATGTTACTTTAAGCTGAGACACCTATGTCACATGTTCATTTCTGATTGATGGATGTAATTGCTTACTGAATTAACACATTTTTATAAAAAAATGTGATTTGTCTTTTTTTTTTTTTTTTCTCTAAACTTACATCGTAGTTGCAAACAACAATGCTGACACTCAACAATTATAATAACTTAAGGGCAACCAGAACCGTTGATACAAAGCTACAAATTGCTTCAACATCAACTGCTGAATCTACAAATTGATCTAATATCTGGTGCAATTGCATGGGTGCTGCTTAATGCAATAACTGAAAGTTTCAGGAAAAATAAAACACACATTTTAAATCGTGAATTTAATATATCTAGCAGGACATATGAGGTTATTAGAGAAAAAGAGTATTAAATATTAAAAAAGTACAATTTTACTACATAGTGCAGCCCTATATAAATGTGGTCAATACATTATAAAGAGGACATAAACTCTACAAGGAATGCATAAACATAAAAAAACACAATTTTCTACATTCAGTGATTTACCAAAAAAAGTCAATCTTTTTTGATTATTACTTTTGTGCTGCAGTTAATAAGAATAGCACAATATTTGTATGTGTCTCTCTGTATACCCCAGTCATTTTATATGATCCCACTAAGCAGCGCTATACCCTGCTGATACACACAGACACATCCAGCAGCATCTAATGCGGAGCAAAGTGTTCTGTGATAAAATAACAAAACTAATTAAATGATGATGGTTCTGTGAATGTCACTAAACTAGTTGCCCTGTATACCACATTCTACCATCACACATGCCCCTGACCTCTATATCAATACAACAATTTTCATTTTGTAACCAGTCATTTTAATAGATATTGGATACTTTCCTTTGAAATTATGTGTAAAAGCAACGATTAGTAATGTATATTGATAGCCATTAAAAAAATGCACTTTTTCAGAAAGTGAAATGACTGCGTGGTATTTTGCAGTAGATAATTAATACTCACCAGATTTTCTCGCTTTCAAAGCAATAACAGCTGCCAGCTCCCTCTGCACCTATTAAACCAGAAAAAGAAAAAGCACACGTCTGTTTCAATGCGGAAAACTGTGTTTAGCCAAGTAAATCTAATTTCTGTAAGGAGCATACTTTATTTTGCACACCACTCTAATGAAAAATGAACGACATTATCATGTCTATCCATCAGATAAATTACGATCAGAAGCACAAAAATTTGATTGTGATTAAACTGCGCTGAAAATCTGAAGTTATTTGCAGAATAACTATCTTTGTATATTTCTTAGTATGTTTAAATTATATTATGATACTACACTAATAGAGACCCAGGTATATAAAACAAAACAAAAAAAAGATATGACAATGTCACAAGTATGCCAAAGGTTTCCCAAAGAAAAGTATGTTGGGAACTACTGATCTAAAGAAATTAGACAGCCAATATTTCCTGGCAGCTCCCTTCCCCAATCAGTGGCAGATATTTAGATTTTATTTGGAATTACAGAAATCTGCACCTCTATCTTTGATAACATCTTCCTGGCAGTAATATACACAAATAACTCACAATACTCATTATATGAATTAGGAGTATGCATATTTTTTTCCATGTAGTGACTGAAGTGATCGAAATAGCCTCCTGTCTACTAGGTGTTTTATGATGGTGTAGAACCTCATAACACTTACTTTAGAATGTTTTTAAATCTGAAGAGAGCAAGAGAACCCTCTATTAAAAGAGAAGAGGTAAACTTTCATTTGGGTGTCTTATACCTAGGTGTCTAGAAACATTACAATCTGAAGTTTATACAAGGATGATAAAGTCCTCTCCAATCTGCCATAATAAATTTCAAACAAAGAATCCCTTTTCTTTCAGATAATTGGTACATAGCAGTAGTCATATTTTGGAAGATTAAGAGACTCTTAAAAAATACGATAGAGCCCTTATTTGGAAGTGGATGGCACTACCATTTATGTGACAGCAAATGTTGGCCACATTTAGTTTTGGGTTCAAAAGCCTGGCTTTTTTGAGTCAAAACAAACCGCGAGGTATACTGAGAAATGGAAGAAGTGTGTGAGCTTATAATCGGTGACAACTTATGGAAGGCTTATATATATATATATATATATATATATATATATATATATATATATATATATCATGTTTAAGTAATTTAATACAATTGAGGGTTAAAGTGTTTTTCACAAAAAGAGCAATAGCTGGAAAAAAAGCTTACAATTTCAGGTTCAGGAGTAATTAGCATGAGTGCTTCTTTAAAGAAATGGTAGTTGATTTATGGAATAGACTTCAAGCAGAGGTGGTAGGGATAAATGCAGTTGGTTAAAAGAGGTATGGTATATACATAAAACTATCATGAGAATTAAAGAGACATTAAACTCTAAATACACATTATAAGCATAGTATTGAGATTATTCCCGCCTCCCTCTAGTCATGGGTGCCGCCATGTTGAAATCTAGCTTTCATGGCATTCCAGTGTTGACCTGTTTGCACATGTGCAGCAACTCTCCTTTACATACCCTGCAGTGTAGCCTAGGTTACTAAATGGTGGCACCCATAATTAGAGGGAGTTGCATGAAATGTATTTAGTGTTTAATATCACTTTAAAGGGACAGTAAAGTCATAATTAGACATTCATGATATAGACAGAGCATACAATTTTAAACAGAACTACAAATGGGGGTACTATAAGCGCCTACTATGTACCTGTAGCCCAGGAGAGGTGCGACTAGCAGGCACCTAAAATTGCAATGGATAGAGGAAAAAGCCCAGGCGCCAACTATACGAAGGCAAGGTAAATCTGTCTGTTGTTAAATGTTTTAATATATCCAGAAAAGTGTACACAGTGCAGTAAAATACACAGTAAAAATAAATTAAAGCACAGTACAATAAAAACAATACAATAAAAAACAAGTTACAATAAAAGCAATTGAACCAATTTTCATGGATCCATGATGGTTTTACAATAAAAGCAAGATTACTCAGATAAATACAAAGATAAAATCAAGAGTGTGTGGGAGAAATAGAGCCTCCTGAAAAATAGAGCCTTCTATGAATTACTCAGGATAATATATGAATTACTCAGGATAATATAAGAACCTACTACTATGTGTGATACTTCTAGTGTGGATGGTTGTGATCCCCAAGGGGTAAATGGACTATGCTGATCCTAAAGGTTTATGTGCTTAGTAGATCCAAGTGTGTGTAAGGCAATGACAGATTATGTCAATAGAATGGTATATCAGAAAATATGAATACGAATAATATATATACAGAATCAAAATATATATATACAAATAACACTAGATGACAAATAGAACTCGTGAAGAAGTGTCCTGTGGAAAAAATGCCGGTGAAAAAAGTGCCGGTGAAAATAGTGCTAAAACAAATGCAGCTGGAAACAAAAAATTCCTTATGAAGAACTGTGGAAACAAAGTCAAATCCCAATCCGGTGAGATCAAATAAAACAATCCAATAGTGATGAACAAAATCAATCCGATGAGAAAAATACAAAAAATATAATAAAAAATAAAAAATTCCAATCCTAGAAGAATGCTATAAATCCAAAGTTTATGTCTAAAGTATATGTCTAAACAGACACCCCTGAGAAAACAGTGAACTGTGCAAAAAAACTGCAATCAAATATAGATAGCTGCAATCGCTTGTGGGTCTGAACGTGTGATCAGGTTTTTATCCCCTTAATGGTGGATGTCCCACCGTAAAAAGTTGATAGTAGAAAATTGCGAATATATTCCCCCTAAAAAAAGATAACAAATATAGTGTAGATAGTACAATAAAATGTCACAATTAAAATAAGGCTTACCAGTGTCTACGCGTTTCGGCCCGTGTCAGGCCTTTCTCAAGACTGGTTTTAATTTGTGAATGGGTGCCTTATATAGGGTGTTTGACCCTTAATTGGAGATTGAATCACTTCCGGTTTTTCGTTAGTGCCATGTAGTGGCTTATTGTCTAATTTGTTGTTTCACGTTTCTTTAACAAGAACCCTTTAGTGTTAACATAATTCATCTTATTTATGTTAATGTTTGAGTGTTAGCTCCGAAGTTAGGTACACAGTGTATTTACCTTCCTTGCGTATGCCGTGTCGTCACTTCCGGTTAGAGCCGATTTGCATATAAAGTAATTAATTTAATATGCGGGGGTCTAAGTCTACTGCGGATACTTGCCGCTAACATAACGGATCTTAGAAATGAGATAGTAGGAGTGAAGGAAGCAGATTTTTTATCTTTTTCTCCTTTCTGTACTCCGTATTTGGCTGGCTCTGATTGGTCGTGACATCACGGAGGTGGACGGCTTTAATTGGGCATGGATCCATGAAAATTGGTTCAATTGCTTTTATTGTAACTTGTTTTTTATTGTATTGTTTTTATTGTACTGTGCTTTAATTTATTTTTACTGTGTATTTTACTGCACTGTGTACACTTTTCTGGATATATTAAAACATTTAACAACAGACAGATTTACCTTGCCTTCGTATAGTTGGCGCCTGGGCTTTTTCCTCTATCCATACAATTTTAAACAACTTTCCAATTTACTTTTATTTATTTTCCTTCTCTTGTTATCCTTTGCTGAAATGTTTATCTAGGTATGCTCAGGAGCAGCAAATAACCTAGGTTCTAGCTGCTGATTGGTGGCTGCATATACAGGTTAAACTCGAAAAATTATTATATCGTGCAAAAGTTCATTTATTTCACTAATGCAACTTAAAAGGTGAAACGAATATATGAGATAGACTCATTACATGCAAAGCAAGATAGTTCAAGCCGTGATTTGTCATAATTGTGATGATTATGGCTTACAGCTTATGAAAACCCCAAATCCACAATCTCAGAAAATAAGAATATTACATGCAATCAATAAAACAAGGATTGTACATACCTGTAGAACAATATCGGACCTCTGAAAAGTATAAGCATGCAAACTGTATGTACACAGTACTTGGTTTGGGCCCCTTTTGCAGCAATTACTGCCTCAATGCGGCATGGCATGGAAGCTATCAGCATGTGGCACTGCTGAGGTGTTATGGAAGACCAGGATGCTGCAATAGCGGCCTTCAGCTCTTCTGCATTGTTAGTTCTCATGTCTCTCATCTTTCTCTTGGCAATGCCCTATAGATTCTCTATGGGGTTTAGGTCAGGCGAGTTTGCTGGCCAATCAAGCACAGTAATCCCACGGTCATTGAACCAGGTTTTGGTGCTCTTGGCAGTGTGGGCAGGTGCCAAGTCCTGCTGGAAAATGAAGTCAGCATCCCCATAGAGCTCGTCTGCGGAAGGAAGCATGAAGTGCTCCAAAATCTCCTGGTAGACGACTGCATTGACCCTGGACTTAATGAAGCACAGTGGACCAACACCAGCAGATGACATGGCTCCCCAAATCAACACAGACTGTGGAAACTTCACACTGGACTTCAAGCATCTTGCAGTGTGTGCTCTCCATTCTTCCTCCATACTCTGGGTCCTTGGTTTCCAAGAGGACTTTGGCCCACTGAGCAACAGACCAGGTCTGTTTTTCTTTAGCCCAGGTAAGACGCTTCTGACGTTGTTTGTTGTTCAGGAGTGGCTTGACAAGAGGAATACGACATTTGAAGCCCATGTCCAGGATCCGTCTGTGTGTGGTGGCTCTTGATGCACTGACTCCAGCCACAGTCCACTCCTTGTGAAAGTCCCCAACACTTTTGAATGGCCTTTTCCTGACAATCCTCTCCAGGCTGCGGTCATCCCTGCTGCTTGTGCACCTTTTTCTTCCTCAATTTTCCCTTCCATATTTCTATTCTATTAATGTGCTTTGATACAGCACTTTGGGAACATCTAACTGCTTTTGCAATTACCTTTTGAGACTTTCCCTCCTTATGGAGGGTGTCAATGATGGTTTTCTGCACAACTGTCAGGTCAGCAGTCTTTCCATGATTGTGATTCCTACTGAATTAGACTGAGAGACCATTTAAAGGCTCAGGAACCCTTTGCAGGTGTTATGGCTTAATTAGCCGATTAGAGTGGGACACTTTGATCCTAGAATATTGCACCTTTTCACAATATTCTAATTTTCTGAGATTGTGGATTTGGGGATTTCATGAGCTGTAAGCCATAATCATCACAATTTTGACAAATTATGGCTTGAACTATCTTGCTTTGCATGTAATGAGTCTCTCTCATATATTAGTTTCACCTTTTAAGTTGCATTAGTGAAATAAATTAATTTTTGAACGATATTCTAATTTTTCTAGTTTCACCTGTATATACACCAATTGTCATTGGCTCACCCATATGTTCATTTAGAAACCAGTAGTGCATTGCTGCTCCTTCAACAAATGATACCAAGAGAATAAAGCAACTTTGATAATAGATGTAAACCAAAAAATATTTAAAATTGTATTCTCTACCTAAATCATTAAAAAATATTTTTGGGTTTCATGTCCCTTTAAGCTTACAATTCACAATAGACAGGCCTTTTGATTTTCACCTGTTTCTATGTTTTTATGGTACAAGTATATTCCTTTGCCCTGTTAAGCAAGTTTGGACAAGTGCAAGCAGAAATACTGTCAAAATAATTATATATTTAAGATATTGATAAAGGGGAATCAGTTGATGTGATAAACTTGTATTGCTTTTGATACAGTGCCACATTAGAGATTAATGTACAAAATTAATGGGATACTAAACACAATTTGTATGTTCGTGATTCAGAAAGAGCATGCAATTTTAAGCAATTTTCTTATTTATTCATATGATCAATTTTTATTTGTTCTCTTGCTATCTTTAATTAAAAAGCAGGAATGTAAATCTTAGAAGCCAGCCAATTTTAGGTTCAGCACCCTGGATAGCGCTTGCTTATTCGTGGCTACATTTCGCCACAAATAAGCAAGCATAACCCAGGTTCTGAACCAAAAATTGTCTGGCTCCTTAACATTACATTCCTGCTTTTTAAAAAAAGATAGCAAGCGAAAGAAGAAAAATTGATCATAGGAGTAAATGAGAAAGTTGCTTAATGCTCTATCTGAATCATTAAAGAAAAAAAACTGGGTTTAGTATCCCTTAAAAGGACTGGGAATAGCTGAAAATGTTAGCTCATGGATAAATAACTGGATAAAAGAAAGGGCGCAACGAGAGGCAGCAAACGGATCATACTCAGATTGGACAAACGCAATCAGTTGAGTACCCCAGGGATGACTGGGCCCTGTTCATTTTAATATTTTTATTAGTTTAGTATTAAATAGCGACATCTCAACATCTCTATTTTTGCAGATGATGCAAAGTTGTGTAAGGTCATTAGGTCAGAGAAGGATGAACTTGCTTTACAAGGGGATCTGCAAAAATTACAATAATGGGCAGGCAAATGGAATATGAGAATACGGGAAAATGCAAAGTTCTACATTTTTTAAGTAAAAATAAGCAGGCAATGTATTATTTAAAAGTGGCTAGACTTAGCCAGACAGAGGAGGAAAGGGATTTGGTAGTAGTAATAGATAACAAGCTAAAGATGAGTGCACAATGCAGGGTAGCGTCTTCTAAAGGCTAATAAATATTAGCATGTATTAAGAGGCATCAATGCAAGGGAGGAAAGCATAATTCTGTCACTATATAAATCCCTGGTAAGACCTCACCTTGAGTATGGAGTGCAGTTCTGGGGAACGATCTCAAAAAAAGAAAATACAGACTTAGAAAAAGTTCAGAGAAGGGCCACAACGCTAATAAGGGGAATGGAGAATGTAAGTTATGACGAGAGGTAGTCAAACTTGGTCTGTTTTCTATTTATTTATTTTTTTTAAAAGAACTTGAGAGGTGACATAATTACTTTATATACATATATTGAAGGCCCATATAGAGAGATCCCATATATCGGATCATGTTAAATAGGCCCCACAATCTCCTGCACCAAAACGTTTTTTTTCACTGTAAGAGCAATACAATTGTGGAGCTCACTACCAAAGGAGGTACTGAATGTGAATACCTTTGATATATTTAAAAATGGTTTGGATACATTTCTGTGTAGAAACAGAATTCAGGGATATGATTGCTTGTGTTAAACAAGTCACCTTTTTAATGGAATTAATTTAAGCTCAACTGGAACTTTTTTTTAAAGTATATTAGATTTGTATAGGTTGAACTCCATGGACTTCAGTCTTTATTCAACCTCATTTACTATGTTACTATGTAAACATTTAAAGGGACATTTAACTTCTGTGCAAAACTAAATTAGTTAAGGTTACTACTGACCATGACATTGATTTTCCTCCCTGGCCTGTAGTTCTCTTCAAACCAGTTCCCCTATTTTACCCCCTCACAGGTGCCAGTTGGTGAAGTTCTGTATCTTCAGCTTAGGAGCAAGGCTTTTTTTGGTTTGTTTTTTTCAACATAGTTTAAAAGTTCCGTAAAATAATAAATATAAAAAAGAAACTCATCAATAATACAGAACATGCAGCTGCTGCAAAAATGTAAATCTCCCACTCTGTATTGTGCACACTAACCGGAAGCGTTTGATGCCAGTGATCTGTGAATGTGCAGTGCTGCTGTAACAGGTCGCAAGAGTACCTAAGCTCCTGTATGAAGATTCACCGACTGCCATTTAAAGGATTTGAATAGGTCTGCAAGGCATTGGGAGAAAATACAACAGCATAGCGAGTAGTAACAAAGCTGCTGCAGTTGTGCCCAGCAGTTTAGCGTCCCTTTAATTGTATTAGGTTTGTACTAAGAGGTTATGCAGTTTTTCTTATACTTTGCTTACTGGGAAACTCCTATTTTAACTGGTGTTTTCCTTCTGGAATGCCTCTTCGTATGGATTTTACATGCGTTTATGAATCTAGTGGGCCTCTTGCAAAATGTTATTAAAGGGACATGAAACCCATGTTACAGATAGAACATGCAATTTTAAACAACTTTCTAATTTACTTCTGTAACCAAATTGTCTGTTCTCTTGGTATCTTTTGTTGAAAAGCAATGACTTAAGCTCAGGAGCATGCACATGCCTGGAGCACTATTTGGCAGCAGTTTTGTTTGAATGTTATTCATTTGCACTATTTCCTGCCATGTAGTGCTCCAGACACCTACATAAGTATCTCTTCAACAAAGAATAACATAAGCACAAAGCAAATTTGATAATATAAGTAAAATGGAAACTGTTTTAAAATTGTGTGCTCTGTTATGCCTGATGAAGCCATAATGCTCAAAGCTGGCAAAAAAGAATCCTTTTTCATTAGCCAATAAATAGATCACTTTTACAATTTGTAATTTTATTTTTCATTATGCTCTGTCTGAATCACAAAAGAACATTTTTAGGATTCGTATCCCTTTAATATTTCTGAACTCATTTAAACCCCCTGACTTGTTAGAGATTAACACCATCCAGCTTTTTGAAACCTCTAAGCTTCCAACATCTTTCTTTGTCTAACAGCAAACTATCTGTGTATTACTCATAGTATTTCATAGTATACATTAATCTGCATCTCTGCTGACGTCACAGTGTGTTGTCATGGAGATAAAGCTACTAAATCTACACATTAGTTTGTCCCTTCTTTTATTTAGATTTCAGTCTTAGAGGTAGATCATTTATATTTAACATATTTTCCTTACCCACTTCAGTATATTTGAGAATGAGATAACCCAGGAGTGTTTCAAATCTAGATATGTCATCAGTTGTTTGTAAAGCTGTATTCATTATTTATTTTAATATAAAAAAATACAAAGGTCCATTGTGAATATGTAAATAGACTGTAATTGATGGGTTATTTATTATATGTTGAAAAAGAAAAAAAAATATTTTCTTGAACTTTTGATAAAGATCGAATAGTTCTTTATATAAAAGCTTAATGTTATGTATAAAATCTAGCTTTAGGTATGACAAATTATTTAGATTGTTGAGCCTTGATGACATTTTCATTTCATAGTATGATTTTACGATCCTTAGTGTGATCAGGAGAACAGACCTCAAATAGTGTGTTAGCCTGTCCTATAGTGTCACCTGACAGGACTTTATTAATAAATCTTATATTGTACTTCCACATTGTTTTTGCCAATTTCTATTGGTGCAGAACAGGTACATCTTGCTGTTATTATTTAATAGCTGCTTCACCTCACTCACTATATTTTAGTATTTCTATTGCCCTGAAGGTAAATGTAACCTTACTAAAAGTAACCTCTGGGATATACCATTCCATACCTATTTCTAAATACATAAAGTTCCCTTTGACTTTTTGTATAAAAGTTATGTGACTCCATATGTTCAGACTAGAGGTTTGCAATTATTCATATTCTTTTCTTCAGCAACTTCCCTTTATATGGTCTTTTCTCAAAACAACCCCTTAATGTCCATTGGTGGCTTTCCATTTTCTTGTTTTTTTATTATCTTTATTTCTTCTTATTTATTTTTTAAACCTTTTGTTGTGGTCACCTCGGAATATAATTGATTTCATTCATAAAATAACTACATCTCTCAACACTAGGGGGCAGTGTTACACAACACAAAATTCCTTTCAAATAGTGATGTGCGTTAAACAGTTTGTGCCAGAGAAAATGTATATAGCACACATGCTCTAAATAGTTATAGTCTATAAGCAAATGGGGTATAATTGCAGGTAGATAACATGTAGCAATGGGCAGACACTACTTGCATAGTTGATTTGACTATTTTTTTAATGTGATTCAATATTTATCTTTTAATATTAATTTTCTTAATATGAATTATTGTAATTTAAATGATAGACATTGGACCTAATATTAACAGTAAGAAGAAAGATATTGCTAAAACTATTTGTATGCAATAAACTACGAGTGTAAATAACAATTGAACTTTGTTGTTATGCTTTACATTTGCCTAAACACGTCACCTGTTTTAAACATAATTTTTAAATGTAAGAAATAAAGCACTTTGAACAGTTTTTCTGTTTGTGCATCAATGTGCAGTGAAAGAGAACATGTGAACAGTTCTATTGGATTTCATTCTAAACATACAAAAGCATTTCCAGTTCATTTAGAGTGTCAGGAAACAGAGGTGAGAGGGATTTGTAAAACATAACAGGAAGTCATATTCCTATTATTCAAGACTTTCAACCATCCAAATATGAAAGGTTATGGAATGTTGTCTGTAAATGTACTTTCTTCCTTATAAATACCAATACATATTTTAAACTGATATTTATTTTATACCCAGTCCCAAACAATGCTAATTTATATATTTTATGGTCTTTAAAAATATTCTTGCAGGAAAGTAGATAGACATTATAACAAAAAACAAATCTCCACTATATTAAATGTTTTTAGTGAAGATTCACTCTCTGATGGCGTTTGACACTGCAGCAATTTGAATCAATTTCACTGCACCTTGTAGTTGTCAAACATTCAAAAGTAAGATTTTTTTTTTTTAAATTGTGAATTACATAACTAACGATATCTTCAGCGATTTCATTAACTTTAAAGGGACACTCTATACTAGAATTTGTATTGTTTAAAAAGATAGAGAATCCCTTTATTACCCATTCCCCAGTTTTGCATAACCAACAGTTATATTAATATATGTTTTACCTCTGTGATTACTTTGTATCTAAGCCTCTGCAGACTGCCCCCTTATTTTAGTTCTTTTGACAGACATGCTTTTTAGCCAATCAGTGCAGACTCCTATATAACTCCACGGGAGTGAGCACAATGTTATCTATATGACACACATGAACTAGTACTGTCTAACTGTAAAAAACTTTCAAAATGCTCTGGGCTAAGAGGCTGTTTTCAACAGTTTAGAAATCAGTTTGAGCCTACCTAGGTTTAGATTTAAAAATACCACCAAGGGAACAAAGCAAATTTAATGATAAAAGTCAATTGGAAAGTTGTTTACAACTGCATGCCCTATCTGAATCATGAAAGTTTAATTTTTACTAGACTGTCCCTTTAATGATATCAGCTGACATCAATAAAACTGATTTACAATCTCATTGCATACATTTTGAATAACATATTTCTTTCTAATGACACGGTGAGTCCACGGATCATCATCAATTACTGTTGGGAATATCACTCCTGGCCAGCAGGAGGCGGCAAAGAGCACCACAGCAAAGCTGTTAAATATCACTATCCTACCCACAATCCCCCAGTCATTCTCTTTGCCTGTAGTGCAAGGAGGAGGTGAAGTTTAGGTGTCTGATGAGAAGTTTTCTTCAATCAAGATTTTTTTTTTTTTAGCAGAGTAAGCTTACTCTGTTACTTTCTAGGGTCTAGCATAGTCCACATCAGTCTCTCCAGTACGGCAGTGGTGGCTTTTGAGAACTTGTGAGGTACAATCCCCACTGTGTTTTCTCAAGAATCTGCTGCCCTAACTAGAAAACCTGAGTAGGTTTACTCATTTTTTCTCTCTTCACAGGTCCATGTGAGGTGCTGCGCCCTCTCAAACCAGATGAGCTGTCCTGCTGCTGGACAGCACTTTCAGGTAAGTGCCATTTTAATGTTCTTTTGCAAGGAGATTGCTGGCACTTGTTACAGCTAAAATCTGTCTTATTTAATATGGGACTTTATCAAACCTTCATGTTTGGGGTTTCTTTTAGGCATTGAGACTGTGAGATGATTTATGGTGGCTCAGTGTGTTATAGTAGTTTTTATACTTTAACTTTTGGTCATGGAGATTACTGTTTTAAGCCATTTTTTTCTGCAGTTAGGGCTCTGTAACCGCTCTGTATTTTAAAAGGGGATTGTTTTTTCTGTGAGGGAAGTCACTCTGTGAGCTGCAGGACAGGTAGGCACCTCAGTAAAGCTACTGAGGTGTATAGGTAGCCTGAGGTCTATTTGGTTTGTTGCACTAACACACATTTCTATTTAAAGACACAATACACATTTATTTTTTATTTTCAAATAAAGCATTTGAACACGTTATCCTTATTCATTACATAAGATGGATCAAGAGGCTTTTCAAACCATTAACCCATGTAAAGTTGCTGCTTGTCAGTTATTTTTTGATGCTCAGGTGGAACCTCCAGTTCCTTTTTGTTCCTCATGCATTGAGAGAACTTTAAGTTATAGAGATAAAATATTTGACCATGAGCCATCATTATCCCAGGCAAATGCTGTTCAGGTGTCTCCTGTTGCAGATATGCCGCAGCTTTCTCCTCAAGCGTCCCAACTTTTTCAGTCTCCACATACAGTGCCATGTATTTCCTCTTGCAATCCTGTAGGATTTTCTCTACAAAACATTGCTTCCCAGGTATCCCTTGCGCTATCTGAGGCCGTGTCAGCTTTCCCCCATGTTGCAGGGAAGGCGTAAAAGGAAATTTAAAGAAACAGTAAGGTTTCTGATCAAGTTCTGGCTATCCAGTGTCCCTTCCCATAAGCCTGAGGAAGAAGACATGTCAGTAGCATCTGAGGGGGAAATCTCAGACTCAGACAGTGCAATTCCTTCTTCTGATGCTGAAGTGGTATCCTTCAGATTTAAGCTAGAACACCTTTGCTTATTACTTAAGGAGGTTTTGGCTACTTTGGACGACTCCGACACAACTATCGTAGTCAATCCTAAAAAGTCTAGTAAATTGAACAAATACTTTGATGTTCCCTATGCGGTGGAGGTTTTTCCGGTTCCTGACCGTGCTGCAAAGATTATTGCTTGAGAATGGGAAAGACCTGGTATTCTCTTTTCTCAATCTCCTATTTTTAAGAAGATTTTTCCTATAGCAGATTCTATTAAGGAGTTGTGGCAGACAGTCACTAAGGTAGAGAGCGATCTCCACTTTAGCCAAAAGGACTACTATTCCTATAGAGGATAGGTGTTCTATTAAAGCTCCAAAGGATAAAAAAATTGGAGGCTTTACTAAAGAAGTTGTATGTCCAGCAGGGTCTACAATGGCAACCTGTGGTGTGTATCGCCACTGTTACAAGCGCTGCGGCTTGACTGGTTTGATGCGTTGTCTGAACCTCTTCAGACGGATACCCCTTTTGATGAGATCCAGGACAGGATTAAGGCTCTCAAGTTAGCCAATTCCTTCATTATAGATGCTTCCTTACAGGTTATTAAACTGGGAACCAAAATTTCTGGTTTTGCGGTCCTAGCCCGCAGGGCCTTGTGGTTGGAGTCCTGGTGTGCGGATGTTTCATCTAAATCTAAGCTCATGGCTATTCCTTACAAGGGTAAGACCTTGTTTGGAACTGGTTTGGCGGAAATTATCTCAGATATTACTGGAGGGAAGGGTTCTTTTCTTCCTCAAGATAAAAAGAATAAGCAGAATAAAAGTCAGAGTAATTTTCGTTCCTTTCGTAACTTTAAAGGCAAGTCTTCCTCCCCTTCCTCCAAGCAACATCAAGCCAAGCCTTCCTGGAACCCCCCCATGGAATAAGGGAAAGCAATCTAAAAAGCCTTCAGCTGATTCCAAGTCAGCATGAAGGGTTGGCCCCCCGATCCGGGAGTGGGTCTTGTAAGGGGCAGACTCTCTCTTTTTTCCCAGGCTTGGATTAGAGATGTACCGGATCCCTGGGCGGTGGACATTGTCTCCCAGGGACACAAAATAGACTTCAAATCTTTTCCTCCCAGAGGCAGGTTTCTCCTCTCCAGATTATCTGTAGACCAGATAAAAAGAAAGGCGTTCTTACATTATGTCAAGGACCTTGCCACCCTGGGGGTAATAGTTCCAGTTCCCTTTCAGGAAAGGGGTCTGAGATTTTACTTGAATCTATTCGTAGTTCCCAAAAAGGAGGGAACTTTTTGACCAATCCTAGATCTAAAATGTTTAATCAAGTTTCTCAGAGTACCATCCTTCAAGATGGAGACTATACGCTCCATTCTTCCCTTGGTACAAGAGGGTCAGTTCATGACAACCATAGACCTAAAGGATGCATACCTTAATGTTCCCATTCACAGGGACATCACAAGTTTCTGAGATTCGCCTTTTTGGACAATCATTTCCAGTTTGTGGCCCTTTCATTCGGCCTTGACACAGCTACCAGAATTTTGTCAAAGGTTCTGGGGGCTCTTTTAGCTGTGCTTTGACCTTGGGGCATTGCAGTTGAAAAATTATATTCTAGAATTTCAGTAAAGATACTTTGTGACCTGTGAATGTTTTATTGGCATCAATTATTACTATCATTTAAAAAATCAAAAACTCACCTAATGTTAGACTTTAAAACTTTGATTCTGTCTTATGAACATTTCACTTAGGATCTCGCAGTGCTGGAGGATCATTTTAGAATATCTCACCTGAGCAGTGAGCTTTAGAATATCAAGAATAGAGGGAGAAAGAGCAGGGGTAGAGATGTAGATTTGCGTATAATTAGCATAGAGGTGATATTTTAAGCCATAGCTGTTGACAAATATAAATGGAGAAGAGGACCCAGGACAGAGCCTTCAGGTACTCCAACTGACAGAGGCAATGAAGAGGAGGAGTTGCCAGCAAATGACACAGAGAAGGACCTGTTAGAAAGATAAGAGTGGAACCAAGAGAGAGCAGTGTCACAGAGACTAAGAGAGCTGAAAGTCTGTAGGAGGTGGTGGTGGTCAACTGTGTCAAAGGCAGCTGAAAGGTCAAGTAATATAAATATAGCGTAGTGGCCATTACTTTTAGCAGAAAGAAGGCCATTAGTAACTTTGGCGAGGGCAGTTTTAGTTCAGTGTTGGGAACAGAAGCAGATTGCAGGGAGTCAAGCAAGGAGTTGAAAGACAGGAAGTGTGTTAGGTGGTCGTAAACTATATTTTACAGGAGTGTTGATGTTAGTGGAAGCAGTAATATGGGGCGGTAGTTTGTAGAAAAATAAGGGGTTTTAAAGTATGGAAGTGATCTTTGCATGTGTGAAAGAAGATAGGAATGAACTGGTAGAAAGAGATAGGTTGAAGATGCGAGTAAAAGCTGGAGTGAGGATGGAAGACAGAAAAGGTATTAGATGTGAAGGGATGGGTGGGCAGGCAGGTAGTGAGGAATAAGTAAGACAGTTAGGAACAAGCTTTATTCTCAGTGGCTGGGGGGGGGAGATGCACAGATTGACAGAGGGGGGTGACTGGGGGGAAGAGATGGAAGATTACTGGCTTGTTTCGGGATGTTGCTTCTGAAAGTATGCATTTTGTTTAAAAAGTAGTCTGCCGGGGGGGCGTGTCCGAACTGCGATTTTACATGGTCGCATTTTCTCTGAGCTCTCACTGATCACTTGTAACCCGCCGGAGACAGGAGAGATTCTACAGCACAAAAGTATATATAACTGTCTATGAGGATAGACTGCATACCTGCATCTGATATTTTGAAAAATTTGAGCTGTATTCGTGAAATTTGAGGCAGACATCGGACGTAGAAGGCCTAGAGCGGCGGCTCACATATAGGCAACGCCACCCCCCTCAAACATTTGAGGGTATTTGTCCTAACTGGGCGCCCACCACTATAACACGATATTTGCACTCATTCACCGACCTCTATCACCTTTACAAAGCCTGAACCACAGACGATATTACTTAATCTCCCACTACAGTAATACTGCAACATGGAGGCTGAGCAGGAGATGGGAATACATACCTGCTACGATAGCAACATGGAAAAAATGGAACGCTGTTTTCAGAACTTAATAGCCAGAGCACCCTGGGACTTTCTTATACAAATTTACCAAAAGCGGCAGGGGGAGCATCAGTCAGCTGAAGCCAATGAAGAAAACACAATGCCGGACCTACCGGAGGTTGCTGATCTCACGGAGGAGCTGCCGAGTTCGCACCTGACAATTACCTTGCAGCTGTCTAGCTGCATGGTGGGAGCCAAGAAGAAGAGTGGCTTCGGCAGTGGGGAAGCTACAGACATAAAGCCCAAGCAGCAGTCTGAGTCTGATCTGAGCTCCAACATCGTTCTGGCAAAGTCGGCCCCATCCTTTACGGCACAGGACTCAGGGACATCAGGAGGCAACATATTCAACTCTGCTCCTAGACTGGGGCCTGGGGAGGTCACACATGCGGCTCCAAATAATACAAAGAGCCATAGTCAATCGAGTGGTCCCATGCCACTTAAACCTGGACAATACCATCGGCTGGATTGTGTTGACGAGACCCAAAATGAAAATCTGGTAAGAGAAAATTATCTAAGATCCTTCAACCTTCTACCCCAGCACCACTCCCAAGGCTTTAGTGACCACATATGGGACACTGGGACAATATTCACACCTCTGCGAAATACGCCCGGACTTAGAAGTATGGCATGGGTTTTTCACTAGCACATAAAGTTTATTAACTGCTAAGAGAGAGTCATAAAGTCATTTTGGACTTTTTGGTTACACTGCTACTTGCAAAATACTTGTGCTTATTTTTAATTTCTGTCTGTTTGTTTTTTGATGCACCAGGATGTTATACTATTGGGGGAGAGACGCAAGTTTATATTGCTAGGCG
Organism: Bombina bombina; assembly: GCF_027579735.1. Classification (NCBI taxonomy): domain Eukaryota; kingdom Metazoa; phylum Chordata; class Amphibia; order Anura; family Bombinatoridae; genus Bombina; species Bombina bombina. The sequence continues at coordinate 344,103,602 of NC_069503.1, forward strand.
ATCTTGCTTTTGCTACTACACAGAGGTTCCTTTACCATCAAAATGGCCTACTTCCCGCGGTTTGCGGCCGAAACCAAGGGGGGGGCTAAATATGCCGCTGTAAAAGTATGGGATCTGTATTCGCCTAGAAATGCTCAGTCTAGTAAATATGTGCTGTTTAAATATTTACCCCTACTCCATCACGCTTTTGCAATATGTATATCGTTTTGTAGTTTAAATTTTTTCTTCATCTCATTTGGTAGACACTGCTAATATCATAATGCCCTTAGATATAACCACATGGTCTACGGGGGGTTTAGGGGGGGACCCCTGTGAGAGACATACTATAAAATAAAGATAAAACAAGGGTCTCTTGAAAGAAACATCGCTGTCTCCATATATCCGAAAGTCATTTTCTCCTTAAGAACACTAGAGCACTTAATTTCCTTTCCCTGACAGTTGAAAGCCCACATGCACAAAATTGCTTATAACTCCCATTTAAGGAATAAATTATAGTAAGCATCTTAGTCGTTTTATTGACTACACTTCCCAAACCAAGCAGTTTTCAGTTCTATTATCCAACAGAGGTTGACTTGTATCTTTTTTCATATATTATGGTTCATGCTTAAATGTCATTCTGTGTTAATGTTCAATTTTGATGAGTGGGGACCTGGTTAGGACCCTGGCATCCTCTATCCTTAAAATGCAAACTTTCTCCTACTATGTTAACTACAGGGATGCCTGTTTTTTGTTTGTTTTTTTTTGTTTGTATTTTATGTTCTATTCTTACACCCCTATACGAACTTATTTATTAATAAAGGGTCCAAGAGTGATCCAAAGTGATATGAAGAGGGGAGAAAAATGAAGGGGAAGGTTATGTTATTCTTAATTATTCTTTGTTTTTGGTGCAATGTATGCTCTCAAATATGCCATAAATATTTGTAATGAGTAATGTACCATTTCATTTATGTTTGTAAACTCCCTTACCTTCAATAAAAAAAAAAAAAAAAGTAGTCTGCCTTAAGCACTAAGACAGATGAAGGGGGTGGTGCAGGTGTGTAGAGGAGAGAGTTGAAAGTAGAGAAGAGTAATTAAGGGTTGGAGGAAAGAGTAGATATAAGAGAAGAGAAGTAGATTTGCTTACCTAAGGGAATGTCAGATGTGTATGAACAAATAACTTATAGTGGATGAAATCAGGTTCAGAGTGAGATTTCCTCCAGACATGCTAACCAGAGAGGGAGCATTTTTGCAAGTAGCGCATTTGCTGAGAGTGCCAGGGATTTCTCTGACAGTGTGGGGTTTTGCACAGTTTGAGAGGCGCAAGAGTGTCTAGTGCAGAGGAGAGAGTATTGTTATAGTGGGCTGTAGCATGATCAGGGCAGGTTATAGGAGCAGTGTGTGGGAGGAGAAGTTGAATATATTTGGAAAATTGGAGAGGATCTCCAGCGTGCAGATTTCTACAGGTTCAGGGGCGAGATGGAGAATTGGGTTTAGGCAGTACATTAAGATAATAGTTGAGCAGGTTGTGGTCTGAAATGGAAAAGGGGCAACATGATGAAGTCAGATATAAAGCAAAGGATTGTGAGAAACCAAAAGAGGATGTGAGTGAAAGAAGTTTAGAGGCAGCAGGGGCAGATGGGTTATCAAGGGTGATTTTGAAGTCCCCTAGTATTAGATTGGGTATATTTGTAGATAGAAAGTGAAGTAGTCAGGTATCAAAGTTGCCAAGTAATTGGGAGTTTGGTCCAGGAGGGCGATAGAGGACTGCCAGCGTAGGGAGGTACTGATAGTTGCAGGAGGGGGAGAGCAAGATTTCAACACCGCCAACATGTCTCTCACCTGACCTAGGGGTATGGCTAAAGTGGAGACCACCATGTGTGTGAAACCAGTGTCAGAAGAAGATAACCAGGTAATTGCTAAAAGATTGGAAGCATTAGAAGCAAACAGGTTGTGAACGTTTGTAAGTTTGTTGCAGGCAGAGCGAGATTTCCAGAAAGCACAAGAAAAGAAAGGGATTAAGAACTGTGGGTTAATGGAGATGAGATTGTTAGGATTGCATGGCCTAGAGTTTCTACTGTGGGAGATTAAGTGAGAGTGTGGAAGTTTGGTAATTATTACAGGGCCAGGGTTGGGAGAGATGTCACCAGCAGCAAGAAGAACAAGAAGAGTGTAAGTGAGAGAAGGTGAGAATAAGACTTGTAAGAGCGGGTATGACTGGTGACAGGAGAATTAGATGTGGAAATGTTTTCAAAGAGACATAGTTGTTCATGGGAGGACACATAAGAGATGAGAGAAGGGAGGGTGAGATATGGATGGTGTGGCGGTTATTTTTATTATAATTTAATTTAATATTGATTGGTGCATTGGCATCTGCATATGCCTTTAAACTGACAAAGGATGGTAGTATGCTGGGGTTATAAAGCTCAATAACACTACTGTAAATTTGCTGCCATAAATCTTTCTATGGCACAAATGCTGTAGTTTTGTGTAAGAGTGTAAACGTACTATCATTTAATTCAACCTCTAAGCTATATTAGATCATTTGCAACTAGTTTCAGATCAAGCACTTTTTTTGCATTAGAAAAACACCACACATTTCTGGTCATAAATCTTGTTTAGTTTTCGGAGAAATATGACATTTTTTAGGTTATCTGTTTATATGATTTTCATTTTACTGCTTCTATTTTAAAGCACCGTTGGCAAGTGAGCACAAACTAGAAAACGTGCAGCTAACTAGAAGAAAGGTACCTTAGGCAGAATTCACTGCATATTTTATATAAATAATTTGTTTAGCAGAGACGTGAGAGGAAGAAACAATTATTCTTAGAATGGACTTGAGAAATGTAACTGTTAGGTGTAAGCTGTCTTCATGTAGTGTTACATTTCTATTTTTAAATGAGGGTCTCAGGAAATCAGACCATATGAGAAGAAATTGCATAATCTATATACCATTATAAAGGAAATGCAAAAAGTGTTCACTGGCATTTTATTTAGCTTGTCAATAAAGCTTTATTATTTACTACTTTTGTTTACAATAAATCCATTATATTAAAAATGCTGAACGAAAAAATAAGTGGTATTAAACAATGTCACTATTTTAAACAGTGTATTTAAATCTAGCTTTGTTTAAATTGCCAGCCGTCCTGTGTAAAACTCACAATCTTTTTTAATGATTATGCATGTGAAGGTGTGCAGCACATTATACAGCTCTCTATTGTAGTGCGCTCCAGGGCCTATAAAGGTAGAAGCAAAACAAACTGTGCAATGTTTACCTTGGGATTTGCAGCTCACCTGCCTCAATGTTTCTTCACAAACGCAGATGCACGCTACAATAGAGAGCTATGGAACATAAATAAGTCAATTTGTATACTTTCGCTTTTTGCTTCTACGTTGAAATATATCAAAAACGTAACAGATAAAAGTGATCATTAAACAATAAAAACAGTGTCTCAGCAAAAAAAAAAAAAAAAAAGTGTGATCAGTCTATATAGTCTTTTTTCTTGAATCAACACCGCACCTCAAGGAGATAAAACCAGAATCAATAGTGCAATCCTGTTGGTAATACTCAAGTAATAAATCCCTTAGGAACTTTACTCACTTGGTTTAGAGCTTTTAAACAAGCTCAGTCATCTCACAGAAATGTTATGTCCGGCACACAACCAGCCACACATCAGGTACTCCTTATTAAAAACCTTTATTTAAAATTCAACAATAAAAAATGTATTTAACAGTGGACAAAACAATTGGCTTTAAAAGGGACATGAAACCCAAAAAATGTATTTCATGATTCAAATCGAGAATACAATTTTAAATGACATTCCAATTTACTTCTATTATCTAATTTACATCATTCTATAGATATCCTTTGTTGAAAAAATAGCAATGCACATGGGTGAGTCAATTACATGAGATATCTATGTGCAGCCACCAATCAGTAGCTACTGAGCATATTTAAATATGCTTTTCAACAAAAGAAAGCAAGAGAATGAAGAAAAGTAGATAGAAGTAAATTGGACAGTTGTTTAAAATTGCCTGCTCTTTCTAAATCATGAAAGAAAAAATGTGTGTTTCATATCCCTTTATGGAACATTACAACCCCTAAATAGGGATAGAACCGCACCTTTAAATAACCACAATGTCCCTTCAAGGTGCCCTTCAGAGTTTAAAAGTATATCCACTATATATACAGTATTGAACTATTGATTCTGCTTTTATCTCCTTGAGGTATGGTGTGGAGTTAAGAAAAAGGACTATATAGACTGATGTTGGAAGAGTGTATCCTCTTTTAAAGGACATTATAACACTTTAAATTGTTCACATTTGGTATCTTACTTTATTTTTATTGTATTAGTTACACTGCTTTTATTCTATGATGAAATATGACTATTTCTGTGCTCAAGCAGAGAAAACAAAAATTCAAGTAGTATTTTTCTATATTATCCGAATGGCCTCCGAGTAACAATTAACACTTTTATTATACACTTATTATTTGACAGCTGTTCTGTTTTTTTGCCAAACAATACAATAGATGAATGGCAAATTGGCAATAAAGTAATAATACAAATTTGTACCACAGAGAAAATTCTTAAATACACCTTTTGAATTGCTAAATTATCAGAGATTTACAAGAAAAAAAAATCCATGCCAAACGGCTGCTTAAAAGTACTTGTATCTGTTCAGACACATCCAGTATGCACATGACAGGTCATTATAGCTGGATTAATCTGAGCTATGTTGTCAGTTTGTTACTCGCTTGTGACCAATTATTGTGAGAGGAAGTGATTTACAATGTTGCTCAGGCTTTGTTTTGACAGCTGCCACTTTACCTAATATAGATCTGAGGAAAAATGTTTGAAAATTGAAAAAACTAAAATGTCACAATTCTAAAAAGTTGGAATCATATTTTAATGAGGGTCATAATTAAATAATGATCTGAAAGCCATTTCTATTCCTTGCGGCTGATGAAAGGAGCTGTACATACTGAATAAATACTTAGACAATGACACGCGATTGCTCATTTTACTGTTAAATCATTCTCAGTCAGTCACTGTCAAGTACAACAGAAAACAAAATATGAAGGCTAGCAAGCAAATTAAATAAAATGATTTACATCAGGCAAGATCAGACAGGAAAAGCTGCAATACAAGTACTGACAGAACAATTTTCTTGGACACAAAACTTTTAATACAACTGATTTCCTCTTCCTCTTTTTTTAATAATCCCTGTAATATACAGCAGAAGCTAACCCTGTTTAGTAAACTGAAAAGCCACAAGGTTATAGGGTTACAATAATACTGTTTTTTCCCCTAACCATTTTGTTATTTGGTTGGTGGAAAAATATATATACTCCAAAGAAATAACTTGCACCCGGTTTCTTCAATAAGGATGTTACCACTTTATTCACATATTGTGGTACACTTCACATCCAAAAACATCCAACGTTTCGGTCCTCCACGTGGGACCTTTATCAAGGATACAACACAAACTTAAACACCCACTTTAAATAGTATTCCACATAGGGATCTATACAGACTTCTCATCTGAAAATCACTAAACAGGAACAGGTTCCTGCGATGACATCGTCACAAAATTAATTAAAAAAAAACTACTATACTAAAGTTCAGAAAAAATTACTGAAAACAAATTTCCATATCAAAATAAACACAAGCACAAGGATGCGATTTAGCCCTCCTGATCTTTATTTTGATGTGGAAATTTGTTTTCAGTACTTTTTTTTTTAACTTTAGTAGTTTTTAATAAATTTTGTGATGATGTCATCGCAGGAAGTTGGTGCCTGCTGTTCCTGTTTGGTGATTTTCAGATGAGAAGTCTGTATAGATCCCTATGTGGAATACTATTTAAGGTGTGTGTTTAAGTTTGTGTTGTATCCTTGATAAAGGTCCCAGGTGGAGGAGCGAAACGTTGGATGTTTTTGGGTGTGAAGTGTTCCACAATGTGTGAATAAAGTGGTAACATCCTTATTGAAGAAACCGGGTGCAAGTTATTTCTTTGGAGTGTGTTTGGAGACTCTGCACCGGCCATTTTTACCTTACAGGGACTGCTAAGGTTGTATAAGATATCATACAGTTTGGTCCTTGTGCACCCCTTCATTGAGATTCCATTAGGAATCATACATCAAGTGTTCACTGTGGCACGGAAGATTTCATGGTCAGGGCAGGAGCCACAGCTGACTGTGCAGAAACCCTGACTTTGACCGATGAAGAGGCTGAAAAAATCCTTTTTACGGAATCCTTCAGTGAGGCTGTGGGCTCTAATAAGCCGAATGATATCTTGAATGAGCTGGCAGATTTAAAAAAGGAAGAAGCGGAATTGGATTTGCATGGTATCACATTGTCTGAGTACCATAGAATCAGGAGGATCTCCAGGGGCTTTACAAACATATATTTATACATATATATATATACACACACACACACATTTAACTCTCAAAATAAAATAAAGGTTTAACAAAAGCTGAACTTATCACACATCATGCATAGAGGGATTTCAGACAGAAGTGGACAGTTGTAATTCACTATCTGGTCCAGTTAACAAAGGACAGTTAGTTTAACCTTTGCTGGTCTGTTTCCTTGATGCTGTCTCTGGGGGAAGAGAGATCCCTGGGATAAAATAAACTTTGAGGATGAAAAAACACATGTATATCTCTCCGCTTGTCAACAGTCATGCTCCTATCACCTGCTACTGCCTACAACACCAGACTAGGGCCTAGATTTAGAGTTCGGCGGTAGCCGTGAAAACCAGCGTTAGAGGCTCCTAACGCTGGTTTTAGGCTACCGCCGGTATTTGGAGTCACTCAAAATAGGGTCTAACGCTCACTTTTCAGCCGCGACTTTTCCATACCGCAGATCCCCTTACGTCAATTGCGTATCCTATCTTTTCAATGGGATCTTTCTAACGCCGGTATTTAGAGTCGTTTCTGAAGTGAGCGTTAGAGCTCTAACGACAAAACTCCAGCCGCCGGAAAATAGCAGGAGTTAAGAGCTTTCTGGGCTAACGCCGGTTCATAAAGCTCTTAACTACTGTACCCTAAAGTACACTAACACCCATAAACTACCTATGTACCCCTAAACCGAGGTCCCCCCACATCGCCGCCACTCGATTAAATTTTTTTAACCCCTAATCTGCCGACCGCCACCTACGTTATACTTATGTACCCCTAATCTGCTGCCCCTAACCCCGCCGACCCCTGTATTATATTTATTAACCCCTAACCTGCCCCCCACAACGTCGCCGACACCTGCCTACACTTATTAACCCCTAATCTGCCGAGCGGACCTGAGCGCTACTATAATAAAGTTATTAACCCCTAATCCGCCTCACTAACCCTATCATAAATAGTATTAACCCCTAATCTGCCCTCCCTAACATCGCCGACACCTAACTTCAATTATTAACCCCTAATCTGACGACCGGAGCTCACCGCTACTATAATAAATGGATTAACCCCTAAAGCTAAGTCTAACCCTAACACTAACACCCCCCTAAGTTAAATATAATTTAAATCTAACGAAATTAATTAACTCTTATTAAATAAATTATTCCTATTTAAAGCTAAATACTTACCTGTAAAATACATCCTAATATAGCTACAATATAAATTATAATTATATTGTAGCTATTTTAGGATTAATATTTATTTTACAGGCAACTTGGTAATTATTTTAACCAGGTACAATAGCTATTAAATAGTTAAGAACTATTTAATAGTTACCTAGTTAAAATAATAACAAAATTACCTGTAAAATAAATCCTAACCTAAGTTATAATTAAACCTAACACTACCCTATCAATAAATTAATTAAATAAATTACCTACAATTACCTACAATTAACCTAACACTACACTATCAATAAATAAATTAAATACAATTTCTACAAATAACTACAATTACATAAACTAACTAAAGTACAAAAAATAAAAAAGAACTAAGTTACAAAAAATAAAAAAATATTTACAAACATAAGAAAAATATTACAACAATTTTAAACTAATTACACCTACTCTAAGCCCCCTAATAAAATAACAAAGACCCCCAAAATAAAAAATTCCCTACCCTATTTTAAATTAATAAATGTAAAAGCTCTTTTACCTTACCAGCCCTGAACAGGGCCCTTTGCGGGGCATGCCCCAAGAAAATCAGCTCTTTTGCCTGTAAAAAAAAACATACAATACCCCCCCCCCAACATTACAACCCACCACCCACATACCCCTAATCTAACCCAAACCCCCCTTAAATAAACCTAACACTAAGCCCCTGAAGATCTTCCTACCTTGTCTTCACCATCCAGGTATCACCGATCCGTCCTGGCATCCGGTGCTGAAGAGGTCCAGAAGAGGCTCCAAAGTCTTCCTCCTATAATCGAATTCCGATTGGCTGATAGGATTCTATCAGCCAATCGGAATTAAGGTAGGAATATTCTGATTGGCTGATGGAATCAGCCAATCAGAATCAAGTTCAATCCGATTGGCTGATCCAATCAGCCAATCAGATTGAGCTCACATTCTATTGGCTGATCGGAATTCGAGGGACGCCATCTTGGATGACGTCCCTTAAAGGAACCGTCATTCCTCGGGAGACGCCGGAAGAAGAGGATGGATCCGCGTCGGCTGATTCAAGATGGACCCGCTCCGCACCGGATGGAAGAAGATCGAAGATGCCGCTTGGAGAAGATGTTTGCCGGTCCGGATGTCCTCTTCTTGCCGGATAGGAGGAAGACTTTGGAGCCTCTTCTGGACCTCTTCAGCACCGGATGCCAGGACGGATCGGTGATACCTGGATGGTGAAGACAAGGTAGGAAGATCTTCAGGGGCTTAGTGTTAGGTTTATTTAAGGGGGGTTTGGGTTAGATTAGGGGTATGTGGGTGGTGGGTTGTAATGTTGGGGGGGGGTATTGTATGTTTTTTTTTACAGGCAAAAGAGCTGATTTTCTTGGGGCATGCCCCGCAAAGGGCCCTGTTCAGGGCTGGTAAGGTAAAAGAGCTTTTACATTTATTAATTTAGAATAGGGTAGGGAATTTTTTATTTTGGGGGTCTTTGTTATTTTATTAGGGGGCTTAGAGTAGGTGTAATTAGTTTAAAATTGTTGTAATATTTTTCTTATGTTTGTAAATATTTTTTTATTTTTTGTAACAGTTCTTTTTTATTTTTTGTACTTTAGTTAGTTTATGTAATTGTAGTTATTTGTAGAAATTGTATTTAATTTATTTATTGATAGTGTAGTGTTAGGTTAATTGTAGGTAATTGTAGGTATTTTATTTAATTAATTTATTGATAGGGTAGTGTTAGGTTTAATTATAACTTAGGTTAGGATTTATTTTACAGGTAATTTTGTTATTATTTTAACTAGGTAACTATTAAATAGTTCTTAACTATTTAATAGCTATTGTACCTGGTTAAAATAATTACCAAGTTACCTGTAAAATAAATATTAATCCTAAAATAGCTATAATATAATTATAATTTATATTGTAGCTATATTAGGATGTATTTTACAGGTAAGTATTTAGCTTTAAATAGGAATAATTTATTTAATAAGAGTTAATTAATTTCGTTAGATTTAAATTATATTTAAGTTAGGGGGGTGTTAGTGTTAGGGTTAGACTTAGCTTTAGGGGTTAATACATTTATTAGAATAGCGGTGAGCTCCAGTCGGCAGATTAGGGGTTAATAATTGAAGTTAGGTGTCGGCGATGTTAGGGAGGGAAGATTAGGGGTTAACACTATTTATGATAGGGTTAGTGAGGCGGATTAGGGGTTAATAACTTTATTATAGTAGCGCTCAGGTCCGCTCGGCAGATTAGGGGTTAATAAGTGTAGGCAGATGTCGGCGACGTTGTGGGGGGCAGATTAGGGGTTAATAAATATAATATAGGGGTCGGCGGTGTTAGGGGCAGCAGATTAGGGGTACATAAGGATAACGTAGGTGGCGGCGCTTTGCGGTCGGCAGATTAGGGGTTAATTATTGTAGGTAGCTGGCGGCGGCGACGTTGTGGGGGGCAGGTTAGGGGTTAATAAATAAAATATAGGGGTCGGCGGTGTTAGGGGCAGCAGATTAGGGGTACATAGGGATAACGTAGGTTGCGGCGGTGTACGGAGCGGAAGATTAGGGGTTAAAAAAAATATGCAGGGGTCAGCGATAGCGGGAGCGGCAGATTAGGGGTTAATAAGTGTAAGGTTAGGGGTGTTTAGACTCGGGGTACATGTTAGAGTGTTAGGTGCAGACGTAGGAAGTGTTTCCCCATAGGAAACAATGGGGCTGCGTTAGGAGCTGAACGCTGCTTTTTTGCAGGTGTTAGGTTTTTTTACAGCTCAAACAGCCCCATTGTTTCCTATGGGAGAATCGTGCACGAGCACGTTTTTGAGGCTGGCCGCGTCCGTAAGCAACTCTGGTATCGAGAGTTGCATTTGCGGTAAAAATGCTCTACGCTCCTTTTTTGGAGCCTAACGCAGCATTTTTTTGAACTCTCGATACCAGAGTTAATTTTATGCTGCGGCCAGAAAAAAGCCCGCGGAGCGTTAACAGCCCATCTACCGCCAAACTCCAAATCTAGGCCTAGGACAATAAACAGAAGCACCTCTGCAGTGATAAACATGCAAATCTATATAACACAGGGTTCTGATTCAATTGTCCTACTTAAAACAGACTGATTGACAAAGACCACACTATTTACCTACTCTCTACCTCTATCCACATTAAATACAGAGTACTCTTCTTCAGCTCCTCAGTACATGGCTTATTCATTTCTGTTGTGTGGATTACAAATGTGTTTATGGTTGTGCGTGTGTAGGTTTCTGGCATTTCTCCTGCTAAAGAATTCCTTATTTGAAATGTGTTTACATGGATGTAAATATTTTTCTTTTAACTAATAACATTTCTAAAGCTTGTTCATGGATTATACAAGTGAAACATATTTCAATGTGGCCCCCACTTTTAAGACGGTTGTATCCTTCTGTTAAAAGATTGTGTAGATAACCTACCTATAACATACGTTTGCTTTTCTATGGTTGTAACAAAATACATTTCTTTTGAGGTGGGAAACTAGACTATGTGCAAGATAATAGCTAACAATATTGGTATCCGATGGCAGCTCTATGCTTGGGAAGAGAGCTGTCAGCACTGCCTATGGGGCTGATATCTTTTACAGCAATATCAGTCAATTGTAAAACAGAGGAATGATGGCTGAATAAGTTCTGCAAAAGTACTTGTCTGGGTATAGTAACAAAAATAAAAAAAAACAAATTATGCTGACCTGATAATTTTATTTTCATTGTGGGGAGGAGAGTCCACGGCTTCATTCATTACTTTTGGGAATAAAGAACCTGGCCACCAGGAGGAGGCAAAGACACCCAAGCCAAAGGCTTAAATACCACCCCCACTCCCTTCATCCCCCAGTCATTCTGCCAAGGGAACAAGGAACAGTAGGAGCAATATCAGGGTATAAATGGTGCCAGAAGAAGAACAAAAGAAATTTAGGTCCGCCCACCGGAGTTACGGATGGGACCCGTGGACTCTCCTCGCCATGATGGAAATAAAAATATCAGGTAAGCATAATTTATGTTTTCCATCTAAAGGGGAGGAGAGTCCACAGCTTCATTACTTTTGGGAAAAATATACCCAAGCTTTAGAGAACACAATAAAAACCGGGAGTGTAAAAGGCGGACCCTAATCTGAGGGCACCACAGCCTGTAAAACCTTTCTCCCAAAAACAGCTTCCGCAGAAGCAAAAATGTCAAATTTGTAAAAGTGTGTAAGGAGGACCAGGTAGTCACCTTACAAATCTGCTCCATAGAGGACTCATTCTTGAAGGCCCAAGACGAAGCCATAGCTCTAGTTGAATGAGACGTGATCCTCTGAGGAGGCTTATGTCCCGCTGTCTCATAGGCCAAGCGAATAAAACTCCTCAACCAAAAGACAAAGAAGTAGAAGAGGCCCTCTGCCCCTTTGCGCTTCCCGGCATACACCACAAAAAGAGATGTAGACTGTCTAAAATCCTTTGTAGCCTGAAGATAGAACTTCAAGGCACGAACAACATCCAGATTATAAGGTAACCTCTCCTTAGAAGATGAAGGGTTAGGACACAACCTGATTGATGTTACGATTAGACACCACCTTGGGAAGAAACCCCAAACCGGTACGAAGAACTGCCTTATCCGCATGAAAAACCAGGTAAGGAGGCTCGAATTGCAAGTCAGCGAGCTCAGATACTCTGCGTGCCGATGCAATAGCCATCAGGAAGAAAACCTTCCAGGACAGAATCTTAATGTCAATGGAATGCATAGGATCAAACGGAACCCTCTGCAATACCTTAAGGACCAAGTTTAAGCTCCATGGGGGAGCAGACTGCCTAAAGGCAGGCCTGATTCTAGACAGAGCCTGAACGAAAGATTGAATGTCAGGAAGCTCAGCGAGTCTCCTGTGCAACAACACTGATAATGCCGAAATCTGTCCCTTTAAGGAACTAGCGGCAAGACCCCTGGATACCTTCACCTTGTGCCAAGGATATCCATGCTTCTCACACCAGGACAAGTAAGTCCTCCACACCTTATTGTAGATGCGACAAGTGACTGGCTTCCTTGGCTGAACTAGTGTCAATCACACTTTCAGAAAAACCTCTCTTTGCTAAGACTAAGCGTTCAATCTCCACGCAGTCAGCCTCAGAGAAACGAAATTTTGATGCTGAAAGGGACCCTGTTCCAGCAGATCCCTGTGACAGGGTAACCTCCAGGGCAAAGAGGATGACATCCCCACTATATCCTCAAAAACCATGTCCTCCACTGCCACGATGGAGCAATCAGGATGACCGAAGCTCGCTCCTGTTTGATGCGTGCAACTACACGAGGTAGAAGTGATAACAGTGGAAAAATGTAAGCTAGGCTGAATCCCCAAGGCACCACTAAGGCATCTATCAGCACTGCCTGGGGATCCCTCGCTCGACCCGTATTGGGGTAGCTTGCAATTGAGTCTGGACACCATAAGATCCATCTCCGGCATTCCCCATCTGAGACAAATCTCCCCAAACACTTCGGGGTGAAGCGACCATTCCTGCGGCTGGAAGGATTGCCTGCTGAGAAAGTCCGCTTCCCAGTTGTAGAATGTGGATCGCTGAAAGCGAGCAGCTGTGGGACTCTGCCCACCCTAAAATCCGAGAAACCTCCCCCATTGCTAGGGAGCTCCTCGTACCCCCCCCGATGGTTGATGAAAGCCACCGAGGTAATGTTGTCGGTCTGGAATCTGATGAAGCCGAACGACCCCAGAGGAGGCCACGCCCTCTGAGCATTGTAAATTGCTCGAAGTTCCAGAAGAGACTCCTCCCGGGTCCATTTTCCTTGTGCCATCCTGGCATCTTAAACAGCTCCCCATCCCACGAAACTCACGTCCATGGTCACAATCTCCTAGGACAGTCTCAAGAAAAATGTCCCCAGGGACAGATGCTCAGGATGGATCCACCATCGACAGGAAGTCCATGGACCGAGCATCCATGGATATCTGCTGTGATAGATTTGAATGATTGCCATTCCACTATCTCAACATGCACAATTGAAGAGGTCTGAGATGGAACCTGGCGAAAGGGATGACATCTATGCTGGAGACCATGAGTCCGATCATCTCCATACACTGAGCCACCGAAGAGTTTGAGGAGGACTGAAGGGCAAGACAGGTGGACGCAATTGTCCTGCGTCGAGCTGTGAGAAATATTTTCATATACAGAGTCTATTATCGTGCCCAGAAACTCCACCCTGTTGCTGGGAATCAGGGAACACTTTCCTGAGTTGATCTTCCAACCCGGGAGATTGGAGCAAGAAAAGAAGAGCCCTTGAATGATCCTCTGCAAGGCTGAACAACGGTGCCTGGACTAGGATGTCGTCCACATAGGGCGCCACAGCAATGCCCCTGGATATGGCCACTGCAAGTTGCACCCTCAGAAGCTTCATGAAGACTCTCGGGGCCGTCGCCAGAGGAAAGTGTTGGTCCAGAAACGCAAATCTTAGGAACTTGAAGTGGTCCCTGTGAATTGGAACATGAAGGTAAGCATCCTTCAAGTCTATTGTCATCATGAATTGCCCCTCTTGAACTAGGGGTAGAATCGATCTGATCGTTTCCATTTCGAATGATGGAACAGCCAGAAACTTGTTTAAACACTTTAGGTCCAGAATCGGGCGGAACGTGCCCTCCTTCTTTGGAACAACAAAAAGATTTGAATAGTACCCTAGACCCCTTTCTACTTGAGGTACTGGTACGATAACACCTAGAGAGGAGAGATCCCTCACACATTCTAGAAAGGCCTCTCTCTTTTCCGGTCTTGAAGACAGGTTTGACAGGAGAAATCTGCCCCTGTGTGGATGGGGCCTGAATCCTATCATGTAACCCTGGTTCTGGGACAGAGTAGCAAGCACCTGCTTCAGCAAAAAGCGCAAATTCTCTATCCTAAACCTAAAGTCAGGCTCCTCCGCAGCCAGAGGATGAGATGACATGGACTCCGACCCAGAAGGAGCCTCCTCCAAAAAATCGGAATGGGCCTCATCATCGTATAATGCCTCTGATATTTCCATAGGTGTAGACAACCCCTGGGCAGGACCGCCATTATATGCCCTACACTTGTGCTTAGCAGAACGTGGTAAGGCATGGTTCACTTTCAATACCGCCGTTTGCAGTTGATCTGCAAAATCTGACGACCAACAGATCCCTCCAGTAGAAGTAATGGTTGGACCCTGGGGCGCTGCATGTGCACTCAGAGATGAAAGCAGGGAACGCACCTCACGGGATGGGGAACCCTCAGAGGTGGACGGCTCAGTAATACTAGACATTCCTTTATTTTTAGATGTTGCAACTTTATCAAGGCATGTGGAACATAGTTGAGCAGGCTGATCTACAAGAACCTCCTCACAATAAACACAGGAATCAGACTTTGTTAAAGAGGGAGTACCCTCTAACGCGTCAGAGTCCTCCATAGCTTGCGCTTTTATTATGGACTAGATTTAACTTAATAAACAGGCACCTTTATACTCCAATGGCCGGGGCACTCATCACATCCTATGACCCGGACTACAGAAGCCGCTTTGTCTGCTGCACCACAGATCAACAGAGGAAGTGGAGACCGCCACCTGGGTCACATGGGATGCCTCGTAAGACTGCCCCTGCACTAAGGAGAAAACGTGCCAAAACCGGCAACACAAACACTCCCAGAAGTCAACATGAAAGTTCCACCATTGCCAGAGCCTCATCTTGCACATAATGCATCACACAAACAATATCATGTATAACCCCCCCCCCTGTTCAATAATCCCCTTACCAGGAATATTAACCCTTGATTGCATAAGATAAAAGGCACCACACTTTGACCCTGTCTTATGTGTCATCATTATGTATAAAAAAATGAAACTATCTTACCAGAATCTATGCCGTGGAACAGGAACACGACCCTTCAAGTGTGACAGGTAGAAGCATCGTTCCTGAAATGGACTTTAGTGCAGAAAGCAGGCAGTGAAACTCGTCAACGCTGATTGCTTGTGGAGCCGTTAATATGAGTCGGAATGGTTTCGCAGAAAGACTCTCTTTGCATCGCCGGACTAACTTTCACCCAGGCTCTCACTAAAAGACTAACAGGACTACTTAAAACTCCAGTCCCATTCCCAAGATTACTACCCTCCATAAGAGACTACTCCGAATCTTCAGCACTTCTCTGCCATCCTCCTGTGATGGAAGGCAAAGAATGACTGGGGGATGAGGGGAGTGGGGGAGGTACTTAAGTCTTTGGCTGGGGTGTCTTTGCCTCCTCCTGGTGGCCAGGTTCTTTATTCCCAAAAGTAATGAAGCCGTGGACTCTCCTCCCCTTTAGATAGAAACTCATAAATGATTCTTAAAAAAAACTAAGTGGATAAACAGAACTAGTTCCTTTTCATAGTATATAGTCTCCTGTATGAAAACTTGTGCTCTGTATATCCGATTAAACAACATAGATCAGGATAATAATTACCGCAGAAGTAAGCCGGGCAAGTGCTTGAATTTGCAAGATTTTGCTGTTTGCATCTGCTGAATCCTCTAATTTGTCAGTAGACCTGAGAATAAAAAAAAATAAAGACACAACATTTTTATATGGAAAGAAAGAAGAATAGATAAAAGTGATAATGAAGTTAAAATAGAAGAGAGAGTACCCAGTCAAAGTGGGGGGAGGGATAAAGATTGAGAGATACAAGGAGGATCCAGGGAGTATATTTATATACACAAAATCACTGAATGCAGGGGATTTGTCTGGGATAATGATGGTATTCTGAGGAATCACTGTATTTAGGTCACAGTGAAAGCCACAGCAAAAATATTAGTTTCAGACATGGAAGAAAGGAGAATGTTTCAATCAGAACAGCGTAAGGAAACATGAAGAGAAGCCTGGCTTAGTTCCGTCTCTCTCCATATGGATTCTCTCTGAATCCCCAAATAGTTTTAGATGATCACTTTCTGTATCTCGCTGCAAACAAGACACTCACAAATACTGCAGATGATTATTCCCAAGGGGAGGGAAAGCTTAGACAGCATAAGATTTTCGGAATGTTTCATGGGATTTGTAACAAAATAAATACAGAAAAGATGACATATATACAAAACGTTTTATGAATATATAAATCTTTTTTTTTTCCAGAACAGGTTCCCTTAAGGGTTTTTTTTTAATGATGTTAGCACAATACATTTTAGGGCCTTAAAATACATTTAACAGTGTCTGAGAAATAGAAAGTAAGTTCAGAGTTGGCGAAGAGACAGAAAAAGCTGTAAAACTGTTTGAATTGCTGAAGTGTGACATTTATAAGGACTCAGTGATTTTAACCAAGGTACAAATTGAATACCTACGGAAGAATTGCTTCATCTGATGTAGTGTTATTTGCTTAGACATAAAACAGAATGTGTACAAGTTACCTAGTCACATAGCTGACATGGGCAGATATCTGCATGAACCATTATAGTGGCATTAAAAGATTAGGGGAAGGTGGCATTGCATATTAATTGTTAAAGCAGAAAGCTGTCATGCATATGTGTCTTATTATAAAATCATACAATAACACTACTAAAGCTCAACATTAAAATAAAAGATGTCCATGTCCCTACAAAGGTGAATATTTTCCTAGACAGAAAAACTCTCTGCAGATCTCAGTGTGCATTGCATGGAGTACTGGAAGCATTCAAGCAAAAAGGAAGTACCTCCCTGTCACTCGGAGTGCTGTAGCCTGCAGTGGATCAAACTGCACAAAGGTACAAAGGCAGGCAGGCACTACACCGGTGTGCAAAAAAGTTAAAAGCAGTGAAAAAACCTTTATTTCCAAATAAATAAAATGCATTCACAGGGCCGGCCACTCAACCATGGGACCAAGTGGGTCTAATGGATCACTGTCAGACCCAAACCACTTCTGTGTCTCTGTGGGGGAAGTCACAGGCTCCCAACAGTATAACCTCCTCATGTACAAAGACGCAAATCTGGTCAGGGGCAACATTCAAGGTGGGACAAGGGTATCTCTTCCCTAACAACTTTCCCACGTATTGTGCAATGGTTGCATAAACATTAGTTGGATGCAGGTAAGAAGGCAGGCTTAGTAAGGTCAACTGCCAGGTTAGTAGGTTGATATGCTAATCAGTAATATTACTATGGGGGGGGGCCATCATTTCATTTTCTGACCCAGGCAGCACAATATCTTGAGCCGGCACTGTGCACTGTGGCTGGTTAACCAAGATAGTCGCAGGCTGACACGTTTTGCAACCCCTAGTGAAGGGGACATGAAACGTGTCAGACTGCAACTACCATGGTTACCCAGCCATGTCTGTATGCATTTTATTTATTTATTTTATAAATAAAGTGTTTTCAATGCTTTTAAACATTTTTTGCACACCTGTGTAGTGCTTGCATTTTTTTAACATTGATATTAAAGCTGGTTGGGGATATTTGGAAACGTTTATTTCTTCATCCTCTTTTTAGCTTAAGCATTTAACAGTAGCATTTTTTTCTCTTAGCTGGGAATTGTATTTAAATGGTATAATGATAGACAATTAACACCATTTTGCTTTCTCCCATAACAAAATGGCATTAACGGCATAGCAAACTCCTTGTAATTGCAAGTCATTTATGTTGCTTTGCTACAGCATAACACAGAAGTCAAGTTTAAACATTTAAATAAAAAAAAGTGTTTGCTGCATTCGTTTTTCAATAGCCAGCTAGCCACGGTCATAATGCTGAGAAATTGCCTATGATAAGCTTTTATAAAAATATAAAAAGGCAATAAAGTTATTTTTATTTTACTATAAATCTATAATATAGATCAATAATCAACAATATGTAGCATGGAGTCATAAGAATTTTTTTTTATTATTAAACACTATAATTAAAGTGCCAACAAATCCGTTTTGCATGCCACATTGGGCAATCCTGCCATTAGGCTTGACACCCCATGCCTATCAGATAACAGCCATAACCGACATATCATCTGGAGATAAAAGACCCTTCAATTATTTTACATTTCTTCCAAGTAATGGCTGGAGAAGGGATAAGCCATGTTACTGGGGTAAAAATGCTACAAGTCTATGGAGAAAAAAAATCTGGACTTCAAATAAGGCTATAGATAATAATGACAATGATATCTTCATTGGTAATTGCTCTGTTCATAACCATGGCTGAGTCACTAAGATATTCTTTGCCTTTCTTAACCCGTTAAAGACTGGCGGCATACAGAATACAGTGCTGGTCGTTAACCCTTTTATGGACTAGCATTGTACCCTTACGGCAACTGTATCCTTGGCTGTTCGGACGCCTGTCTCTCCAGTGTTTGCACGGCCTCGCTATTTCTGCATGCATCAGGAGTGATGCATTGCAGAAATAGAGTAATGGAGGACACCCCAGGATAGCATATCTGTTAGTGGGGTGCCTCCATTCATGATATACATGCTGTTATCAGTGGCTATCTCATGCTGTTGCTAGAGGCCTGCATGTGAGGCTAGCCAGCAGCAGTACCACAACTGTCAAAAATGAGTATACAATCACTGTGACAGCCAATTAGGGTTGTCACATTTAGTTCAGGCCAAACCCAAATACTCTTGTGTGGCACAAAAAGTAGCAAAATCTTTTAGCAGAGTATACACTATGCATACTAACACATACACAAATGCACATAGACATTCACACTCACAGATACACTCTTACATACACAGACTCACTCTCACACACATGCACACACACACGTTCATTCTCTGTCACACACACCCACTCTCTCACAGACACACACACTCACTGTCACATACACTCACTCATGAACTCACTCTCACACACATTCATTCTCTGTCACACACACTCACTGTCACAAACACTCTCTTGCACATGCTATCCAAAGACACTCTCTTGCACACGCAGATTCTCTCTCAAACACGCACACAGACACACACACTTTCTCACACGATGTGGCCATTTAAAGGATGGAAATGTAACATAACTATGTCATGCTGTATTGCTAATTGTGAAGGGAATATTTACATGCCAACACATAGGCCGTAAGCAGCTGTAGAGAGGCACCCACCCGATGACTTAAACTTAACACTTTGGTTTTAAATACAAATTGACTGATATCCACTGATTCCATCTTTGTGACTTGTCAGATCATCTGCTCCCCCTCCCCAATCTGTGCACATGGACTACTACCAATTATCGTCCACTGTCCTATTCCATAGCTCAAAGTGTTTCCTCCTCTTCATTTCCATCACTGCTGGTGTGTCCAGTACTCACCGAATTTCGGTTCTTCATTCAGCTGCTATTGCATTGTACACAGCATGAATATATTTGACCTACTAGCTCAGGGGGTGTGCACCTTGAATATCCAATCAGCTAACCAACTCTAGAGTAACCCACCAATGACAGCATTTTTCAGTCCTCTCCACTATAGCAATAGACAGGTACCCAGAGTCATACAGTGCTGCAAGAGGAGGAGGCACTGTGCTGTTTTGGAAAACACCTTACAGGGAATGATGGACATGGGTGGCCTTGGGAGAGAACTGCGGTCTGCGGGGACTGGGTAAACTCAGATATTTGTATGTCTAGTTCCGTGAAAGCAGTAAAACCGGGCACACAGTTTGGCCCAGACTGTCCGGGCTAATCGCGGACAGGTGGCAAACCTAGCACCACTAAATTCTGGTATCAGGCGCAGTGGCCAGTCACTGGATGAGTGAGGCTGCCCAGTGATGCCAAAAAAACTGCCAGTCACGGTGATCACATGTCAAAAATGACAAGTCATTACTTGCTAACAATGGCTTGTTATGGCCCCTCCCTTCTCTCCTAGTCGTACAAAAACTGCTAGTTAATAACCAAGGACGGACCCTGCACGTCCTCAGTGTTTTCAAGCGCTGTAAGCGATAATGATCGATTACAGGCGCTTTCAGGGTATTGCAGCAATGCCTAAATATTGAGGCATCGTGCAATACCCTTTTTAAGCACACCGATGCAGAGTGGGCCACTCTATGGTGCCAATCATTGGTGGCATGGGAGGGATACGAGAGAGACGAGTGGGTGGCCCATCGCTGGATCACTTCCTGTCAGTGTTGATCCAGTGCAGCAAAGGCGTCGGGAGCATGCAAGGGGGGGTGGGAGCACGCGTGCATGCGCACACACTACTTAGTGCAATGTATAAGGTAAGGAGGGAGGAGGAGGAGAGAGGGAGGGGGATAAGTCTTGGGAAAAGGGATCAGGGAGGGGGGGAGGATATTGAGGGGGGGCAGCTACACTACGGAAAATATGGAAATAATAAAACTTAAATAAAACAGCACAATTTTAGTGCAAAGTGTGTAAAAAACAAACAAAAACTTTCTGCCAGTACTTAAGATGGCGGTGACAATTGTGATGTGGGGGAGGGAAGAGAGCTATTTGAGAGGGGTCAGGGAGGGATCATGGGGTGAGATGCATCAGGTGGGAGTCTGATCTCTACACGAAAGCTAAAATTAACCCTACAAACTACCTAATTAACCCCTTCACTGCTGGTGCGCAGCTGCATTTAGCGGCCTAATTACATATATATATAAAAAATTCCAAAAACACAATTTATGCTTACCTGATAAATTTATTTCTCTTGTGGTGTATCCAGTCCATGGATCATCCATTACTTGTGGGATATTCTCATTCCCAACAGGAAGTTGCAAGAGGACACCCACAGCAGAGCTGTAATATAGCTCCTCCCCTAACTGTCATAGCCAGTCATTCGACCGAAAACAAGCCGAGAAAGGAGGAACCATAGGGTGTAGTGGCTACTGTAGTTTAAATTTAAAAATTACCTGCCTTAAAATGACAGGGCGGGCCGTGGACTGGATACACCACAAGAGAAATAAATTTATCAGGTAAGCATAAATTGTGTTTTCTCTTGTAAGGTGTATCCAGTCCACGGATCATCCATTACTTGTGGGATACCAATACCAAAGCTAAAGTACACGGATGAAGGGAGGGACAAGGCAGGAACTTAAATGGAAGGAACTACTGCCTGTAAAACCTTTCTCCCAAATATAGCCTCCGAAGAAGCAAAAGTATCAAATTTGTAAAATTTTGAAAAAGTATGAAGCGAAGACCAAGTCGCCGCCTTGCAAATCTGTTCAACAGAAGCCTCATTTTTAAAGGCCCAAGTGGAAGCTACAGCTCTAGTGGAATGAGCTGTAATCCTTTCAGGAGGCTGCTGTCCAGCAGTCTCATAGGCTAAGCGGATTAAGCTTCTTAGCCAAAAAGAAAAAGAGGTTGCCAAAGCCTTTTGACCTCTCCTCTGTCCAGAGTAGACAACAAACAAAGCAGATGTTTGACGAAAATCTTTAGTAGCTTGTAAGTAAAACTTTAAAGCACAGACCACGTCCAGATTGTGTAACACAAGGATGGAACCACAATCTCTTGATTGATATTCTTGTTAGATACCACCTTAGGTAAGAACCCAGGTTTGGTACGCAGGACTACCTTATCCGTATGAAAAATCAGATAAGGAGAATCACATTGTAAGGCAGATAGCTCAGAGACTCTACGAGCCGAGGAAATAGATACCAAAAACAAAAAAAAGAACTTTCCAAGATAAAAGTTTGATATCTATGGAATGAAGAGGTTCAAACGGAACTCCTTGAAGAACCTTAAGAACCAAGTTTAAGCTCCATGGTGGAGCAACAGGTTTAAACACAGGCTTGATTCAAACTAAAGCCTGACAAAATGCCTGAACGTCTGGAACATCTGACAGACGCTAGTGCAAAAGAATAGACAGAGCAAAAATCTGTCCCTTTAAGAAACTAGCTGACAATCCTTTTTCAAAACCTTCTTGGAGAAAAGATAAAATCCTAGGAATCCTGACCTTACTCCATGAGTAACCCTTGGATTCACACCAATAAAGATATTTACGCCATACCTTATGGTAAATTTTCCTGGTGACAGGCTTTCGTGCCTGTATTAAGGTAACAATAACTGACTCGGAGAAGCCACGCTTTGATAAAATCAAGCATTCAATCTCCAGGCAGTCAGCCTCAGAGAAATTAGATTTGGATGGTTGAAAGGACCCTGAAATAGAAGGTCCTGTCTCAGAGGCAGAGACCATGGTGGAAAGGATGACATGTCCACTAGATCTGCATACCAGGTCCTGCGTGGCCACGCAGGTGCTATCAGAATCACCGATGCTCTCTCCTGCTTGATCTTGGCAATCAGTCGAGGAAGCAGAGGAAACGGTGGAAACACATAAGCCAGGTTGAAAGACCAGGGCGCTGCTAGAGTATCTATCAGTGTCGCCTTGGGATCCCTGGACCTGGATCCGTAACACGGAAGCTTGGCGTTCTGGCGAGACGCCATGAGATCCAGTTCTGGTTTGCCCCAACAGAGAATCAGTTGTGCAAATACCTCCGGATGGAGTTCCCACTCTCCCGGATGAAAAGTCTGACGACTTAGAAAATCCGCCTCCCAGTGCTCTACACCTGGGATATGGATAGCTGATAGGTGGCAAGAGTGAATCTCTGCCCAGTGAATTATTTTTGAAGCTTCTAACATTTCTAGGGAACTTCTTGTTCCCCCTCGATGGTTGATGTAAGCTACAGTCGTGATGTTGACCGACTGAAATCTGATGTACCTCAGAGTTGCTAACTGAGGCCAAACCTGAAGAGCCTTGAATATCGCTCTTAGTTCCAGAATATTTATTGGACGGAGAGACTCCTCCTGAGTCCACGATCCCTGAGCCTTCAGGGAGTTCCAGACTGCACCCCAACCTAGAAGGCTGGCATTTGTTGTTACAATAGTCCAATCTGGCCTGCGAAGGTCATACCTTTGGACAGATGGACCAGAGATAGCCACCAGGGAAGAGGATCCCTGGTCTCTTGGTCCAGATTCAGTTGAGGGGCCAAATCTGTGTAATCCCCGCTCCACTGACTGAGCCTGCATAGTTGCAGCGGTCTGAGATGTAAGCATGCAAACGGCACTATGTCCATTGCCGCTACCATTAAGCCGATTACTTCCATACACTGAGCCACCAAAGGGCGTGGAATGGAATGAAGAACCCGACAGGAATTTAGAAGCTTTGATAACCTGGACTCCGTCAAGGTAAATTTTCATTTCTACAGAATCTATCAGAGTCCCTAGAAAGGAAACTCTTGTGAGTGGGGATAGAGAACACTTTTCCTCGTTCACTTTCCACCCATGCGACCTCAGAAATGCCAGTACTACGTCCGTATGAGACTTGGCAATTTGGAAGTTTGACGCCTGTATCAGGATGTCGTCTAAATAAGGGGCTACGGCTATGCCCCGGGCCTTAGGACCGCCAAAAGCGACCCTAGAACCTTTGTAAAGATTCTTGGGGCTGTAGCTAATCCAAAGGGAAGAGCTACAACTGGTAATGCCTGTCTTGAAAGGCAAACCTGAGAAACCGATGATGATCTTTGTGTATCGGAATGTGAAGATAAGCATCCTTTAGATCCACTGTAGTCATATATTGATCCTCCTGGATCAGTGGTAGGATGGTTTCCATCTTGAACAACGGAACTTTGAGGAATTTGTTTAAGATCTTTAGATCCAAAATCGGTCTGAAGTTTCCCTCTTTTTTGGGAACCACAAACAGATTTGAGTAAAAACCCTGTTCCTCCTTTGGAACTGGATGGATCACTGCCATAACTAGGAGGTCTCGTACACAGTGTAAGAATGCCTCACTCTTTATCTGGTTTGCAGATAATTGTGAAAGGTGAAATCTCCCTTTTGGGGGGGGGGAAGCTTTGAAGTCCAGAAGATATCCCTGGGATATAATTTCCAACGCCCAGGGATCCTGAACATCTCTTGCCCACGCCTGGGCGAAGAGTGAAAGTCTGCCCCCTACTAGATCCGTTACCGGATAGGGGGTCGTTCCTTCATGCTGTCTTAGAGGCAGCAGCAGGCTTTTTGACCTGCTTACCTTTTTTCCAGGTCTGGTTTGGTCTCCAGACCGTCTTGGATTGAGCAAAAGTTCCCTCTTGTTTATTATTAGAGGAAGTTGATGCCGCACCTGCCTTGAAGTTTCGAAAGGCACGAAAATTAGACTGTTTGGCCCTAGATTTGGACCTGTCCTGAGGAAGGGCACAACCTTTTCCTCCCGTGATATCAACAATAATCTCCTTCAAACCAGGCCCGAATAGGGTCTGCCCCTTGAAGGGAATGTTAAGTAGCTTAGATTTTAAAGTCACGTCAGCTGACCATGATTTAAGCCATAGCGCTCTGCGCGCCTGTATAGCAAAACCAGATTTCTTAGCCGTTAGTTTATTCAAATGAACAATGGCATCAGAAATAAAATAATTGGCTAGCTTAAGTGCAAGTGCTCTAACTTTGCCAAGTATGTCATCCAATGGAGTCTCTACCTGTAAAGCCTCTTCCAGAGACTCAAAGCAGTACGCTGCAGCAGCAGTGACAGGGGCAATGCATGCAATGGCTGTAGGATAAAACCTTGTTGAATAAATATTTTCTTAAGGTAACCTTCTAATTTTTTATCCATTGGCTCTAAAAAAGCACAACTGTCCTCGACAGGGATAGTAGTACGCTTTGCTAGAGTAGAAACTGCTCCCTCCACCTTAGGGACTGTCTGCCATAAGTCCCGTGTGGTGGCGTCTATTGGAAAACATTTTTCTAAAAATAGGAGGGGAAGAGAACGGCACACCTGGTCTATCCCATTCCTTATTAATAATTTCTGTAAACCTTTTAGGTATTGGAAAAACATCAGTACACACCGGCACTGCAAAGCATTTATCCAGTCTACAAAATTCCTCTGGCACTGCAATGGTATCACAGTCATTCAGAGCAGCTAAAACCTCCCTAAGTAACACGCGGAGGTGTTCAAGCTTAAATTTAAATGTAGAAATATTAGAATCAGGTATCTTTCCTGAGTCATTAACATCACCCACTGACTGAAGCTCTCCTTCCTCAGCTTCTGCATATTGTGAGGCAGTATCAGACATGGTTCTTAAAGCGTCAGTATGCTCTGCATTTTGTCTCACCCCAGAGCTATCTCGCTAACCTCTAAGTTCAGGTAGTCTGGCTAATACCGCTGACAGTGTATTATCCATGACTGCCACCATGTCTTGTAAAGTAAACGCTATTGGCGCCCAAGATGTACTTTGCGCCATTTGAGCGTGAGTCCCTTGGGCGGGAGTCAAAGGGTCTGAAACGTGGGGAGAGTTAGTCGGCAAAACTTTCCCCTCGTCAGATTCCTCTGGTGATAATTTTTTTAAAAACAGAATATGATCTTTATTGGATAAAATGAAATCAGTACATTTGGTACACATTCTAAGAGCGGGTTCCACCATGGCTTTTAAACATAATGAACAAGGAGTTTCTTCTATGTCAGGCATGTTTATACAGACTAGCAATGAGACTAGCAAGCTTGGAAAACACTTTAAATCAAGTTAACAAGCAAATATAAAAAACGGTACTGTGCCTTTAAGAGAAACAAATTGTCAGAATTTGAAAAACAGTGAAAAAATGCAGTAAATCAAACGAAATTTTTACAGTGTATGTAATAGGCTAGCAGAGCATTGCATCCACTTGCAAATGGATGATTAACCCCTTAGTTCAAAAAACGGATCAAAAAAAAGGAAAGACTTTTTTTTTTTTTTTTTTTTTTTTTTTTTTTTAACAGTCACAACCAACTGCCACAGCAAGCTGTGGTCCTACCATCCCCAATAAACGACTTTGGAAAGCCTTTGAGCCCTTTAGAGATGTCCTATAGCATACAGGGGACTCCTGAGGGAAGCTGGATGTCACAGTTTGTAATTTTAACTGCACCAACTGTAACTTTTATACTATAACAGTGGAAAGCCTCAGTAAAACTGTTTCTAGTCAAAATTTAAGCCAGCCATGTGGAAAAAACTAGGCCCCAATAAAGTTTTATCACCAATGCATATATAAAAACGATTAAACATGCCAGCAAACGTTTATATTGCAATATCATAAGGGTATTACCCCTGGGAGTAAGCATGATACCAGTCGTTATTAAATCACTGTATTCAGGCTTAACTTACATTAATCCGGTATCAGCAGCATTTTCTAGTGTTTTCCATCTCTAGAAAAAATTATAACTGCACATACCTGATAGCAGAATAAACTGCACGCCATTCTCTCGCTGAAGTTACCTCATCTGTGTAATCCCCTCAGACATATGTGAGAATAGCAATGGATCTTAGTTGCAACCTGCTAAGATCATAGAAACCTCAGGCAGATTCTTCTTCTATTTACTGCCTGAGATAAAATAGCACAACTCCGGTACTATTTAAAAATAACAAACTTTTGATTGAAGAAAATAAACTAACTATATTTAACCACTCTCTCCTACAACATCCTAGCTTGTTGAGAGTTGCAAGAGAATGACTGGCTATGACAGTTAGGGGAGGAGCTATATTACAGCTCTGCTGTGGGTGTCCTCTTGCAACGTCCTGTTGGGAATGAGAATATCCCACAAGTAATGGAAGATCTGTGGACTGGATACACCTTACAAGAGAAATATAGTTTACTTTTTTATAATTTTGTTTTAAACAAAAAGTGTATTTTTCCTGAACTACACTAGTTATGTTATAAAGAAAACTGTCTTTTCCCATTTTCAGTATTAAATTCCTATGTATTCTTATTTTATATACCCATATAGGGTATCACTAGAAAGGCCTGTTTGCTAAAAAAATCAGAGTAAGGTGAAACCAATAGTGAGCAAAAATGTCATACTTGCTTGTGTCATTTAAGCACGGAAACTGAGAAAAAACCTTGGTCCATAAGGAGTTAAATGAACATAAAACTGCAAAAAGAAAATGTTGTAACCCACCCGTGCAAATCTTAGTTGTAATATTAAATGTAGAAATTCAGAAGACAACACTTGCAAATTTAAAACTAATTTGACTATGATTTTGGCAAGAAGATATGTAGTCTTCAGGTTGAGATTCTAAAGAGAAACCATAATTTACCAATTTGTGATATTCAAATATGCGTACATTCCCTCTAAAGCAGGAAACTGGTAAACGGAACCCTTGCAAGCTGCCCTCAGAGCTTTCTAATGAGCACCTTTATGCCATTTCATTTTTCAGCACATATTTCACTGCATTTTACTTCACAGAACAGTTCCAATTAATTCATTTAAAAAAAAAAAAGACAACAAATAAATTATTCCTAAACTGGACAACACTTTTATTTTTCATCCCAGGTAAGCTATGGTCAACTATGGCAAAGCAGAAAATTGCACATGATTTTATGCAAAATATAGAATCCAAGTTTATAAATTAAAATTATTGCTTTGGATGTTGTACGAAAAGAGAAATTAATCTCATAAATAACCGAATTACAATAATAAGCACAGAGGTTAAACTGGTAGTGAAAAGGGGCATTTAATTAAAGGGACATTAACCCAAAAACTTCCTTTCATGATTCAAAACAAGTTACAATGTTAAGCAACTTTCCAATTTACTTCTATGGTCAATTCTGCTTCATTCTCTTGGTATCCTTTATTGAAAGAGAAGAAATGCACTACTGGCTTGCTGAACACATTGGTAAGCTCTATCTGAATCATGAAAGAAAAATGTTGGGTATCATGTCCCTTTAAAAATAAAATTAGAATGTCCCTTTAGCACAGCATCAAAACAAACTGGGAACATTATTCTACAAAAGAGAAAACTTACATGCCACAAATATTTGATGTTAATGGAGCAAGAGGGGCCAACTGTTTTAGAAGTCTGACACCCATCTGCCATCCTTTTTCGCTTCCAAATTCACAGGCTGTATCACTGCACTCATCAGACGACCACTGGTAGAACACATATGAGTCCTGAAAACACAGCTGTTTGTCCACTGTTTAAAAAAAAATACAAAAAAACCTCCAGTCACCAAATATTTTCTCACAATTATCAAAATAAAAAAACACTGAATAAAGTTAAAAATGGTAAAAGGATTTTTCAGCTGCAATAAACACAAGAAGTGAACATAAAATGGCTGGAGAACTCGACAAAACTAAATATCGATAGGAATTTTTTTACTTGTATATTTGTTTCATATATTATATGTTTAGAAAAGTGATGAAATTATTATTCTATATGGAGGAAAAAAGCACCAGAGAGCTATTTGTCCAGCTTTGTAATAAACATCAAGAAGCATCAGTAAAGTATTTATTTGAACATCCAAAAATGCACAGTATTCCCCAATATATATTTTATTACTTAAAGGGACCTTAAACACAGAGCATATATCAGCAATTACCCACTGCATTGCAAAATACATATTTTAAAATCATTTAACGTATTATCTCTGCCCATTTTACAAGATTTTGTAAACTAAGACTAGTTCATGTATATTCCTGAGGAAAAGCCTGATGGGAATCATTGTTGTGACCAATTAGGAAATTTGTAAATGAGCATGTGATCTAAGCTAACCAATAATGGTGTGAAATATTATAGGTACATTTCCCCAACCATAATGTAACCCAGCATGTCTGGAAGGAGGTAAAACAAGCTCAGTTTACAGTACAGATGTATTTTGCAACAAAAAGTAAGCAAGATAAGTAATGAAAGTATAATGCAATATTGTTTAATTTGAGTTTAATCAAGCAATCCGGCATATATCCATGGAAGGAGGAACTTTTTAGAAAATCAACCTGTGCAGCACTAAAGCTGTAGGGAATCCGCTTTTCCTAGAATGTAATTATTTTATAGTTAGAAAAATGAGGGTCTGTGAGTTAGAGAAATGCTTCAAAAAGTGAACGATGAGGTGTCTCTTCTCTAGCAGTTCCTGGTGCCAATAGTACTAGTAAGGTTCACAAAGAAAATTACACCTTAAAAAGGGAATGTAAACACCTTGTACTTTCTGTTGTCAGCCAAGTCTAAATATTTTTTTAAACAAATTAACATTTTTGTTTGCTGCATGTTTCACATTAGCAAATCTCCACCACCGCTTGCCTTATTGGGAGGAGCTAATCAGGGTATAAGTCAGTATAAAGTGAATTATTTTGCAGTTATCTGTTAAATCCAGCTAAGAACATATATGTAGCAGGGTTAGCCTAGATGTGTCAATGTTTAGCGTTAAATTACATGAAAAGGGGACAAAATAAATGACATTATATTGCAAAATTAACATGCAAAATGTAACATTTCATGTTAAAATCTCAAGTTTTTACTGCCCCTTTAAGCCTCTATGAGATTAATTATCAGCCTGAAAAAGATAAACAATAAAGATCTATCCTGTGGATGGAAGGGAATAGTTGTACAATCTATTTTTATCTGTATCTATTTAATTAGTCTTTTAAGGAGTTTGGGTTGGGAACAAAGTACCAATATATTTAATGTTTGCCTGTAAATATTTGGTCTACTATTTAGATACATACTGTATGTGGTTTGTGACTTGCTCCGATTCAATCTAATTCAGAACAGCTGTAGAGGTTGATTTCAGACTCCAGATTTTTTATTTTATTTAAGGAAAGAAGCCACAGACTACTATAGTATCTGCCAAAAATCACTATTGCGATCAAAGGGAATTTTCTGCCACTGCAACAGGCATTATTGCTAATCCTCCCATCTGCAGAATGATGACTGGCAGGTTTCTTACTCTGACCCTGATTCACATACAGGCCAGACTTTAAGCAAATCCCTTGTTGAGCACAGGTGGAAAACTCATCGATTTAGACGTCATTTACAGACCAACCCTCAATGAGGGATATCTGTAAAATCCTCTCCACAAATTTAAAGGGATAGTAAAGTCACAATGAAACTGTCATGATTCAGATAGAACATGTCTTTTAAAACTTTCCAATGAACTCAAATTTTGCTTTGATCATGTGGTAACCTCTGTTGAAAAGCATACCTAGGAAGTCTCAGGTGCAGAAATGTACTACTGGGAGCTAGCTGGTGATAGGTGACTGCACATATATGCCACTTGTCATTGGCTCATAAGATCTGTTCAGCAAGAGGTGCATTTCTGCTCCTAGGTTTACTCTTCAACAAAGGATACCAAGAGGACAAAGCAAATTTGATAATAAAAGCAAATAGGAAAGTTGTTTAAAATTGTATGCTCTTTTTGATTCATGAAAGCTGAATTTTGACTTTGTCCCTTTATACAAAAAAATCCAACAAAGTCACCACATAACCCTTGCAGGAACAGGAAGTAAAGCACAAAACCTAACATAGTAAGGTGCCGGTGTTCTGACAGATAAGCCTCAGATTAGCCAATTTACGTGGAATCAGCTGTGTGACCGCAAATTCCTTCACTACGCATGCACTCCACTGCGTCACCGCATTCTCCAGCGCATCACGCATCAACACATTACAATCGCAGGAAGTCTGTCAGATAAGCCAAGTCTGATAAAAAATGTACTCAGTGCGCATGCGCTCCACCACTTTACTGCTTGCTAACCACACACATATATATGATGAACTGTAATTTCCCCATCTTCACTTTTTTGTTTGCATCCTGGGGGTACAAGGGGGGCACCCCACCAATCCTCTGGCATCCACCCCTAGTGAACCCTTTGACCCCACAGGCAGAGGCAAAACAGATAGTGAAGATGGGGGAATTACAGTGCATCGAATATGTTTGATGCAGTGACTCGAAGCGCATGCGCACTGAGGGAATTTGCAGTGAAACAGCTGATTCCACATCACCGGAAGTGATGGAATTGGCTGATCTGCCAGGACACCGGCATCTCTTTCAATGTACCTATGAAAGGTTTTATTATGTATTGTGAGATACCTTTGCACTGTAAATTCACTAATCATTTTCTTTTCCTTTAAATTAAATCTGAAACCTGAAGTTTTCCCACTGTCCCAGAGAGGCTGTGATGCATTCTGTAAACGTCAGAACCCTGACAAAACATCTACAAAGCAACCAAGTAACCTTTACAGGAATGAGATCATATAACATCATATTGTGTAATTCAGAACCCAGACATGCTGTGCATTGATTACTCAATGTGCAGGATCTCCTGTATAGCTGTACTAAATTAGCCATTAATGAGTTAGGAGACTCCTCAAGGGTTGTGTCCCTGAAATGCAAATGTTGGTAAAGGGGCTTTAAAGGGACATAAAAAACACATTTTTTTCTTTCATGATTCAGATAGAGCATACAGTTTTAAACAACGTTCCAATTTACTTCTGTTATCAAATTTTCTTCATTTTCTTGTTATCCTTTGTTGAAAAGATGGGATGTAAGCGCATGAGTGTGCACGTGTCCACAACACTATATGGCAGCAGTTTTGCAACAATGTTATACATTAGCAGGAGCACTAAATGGCAGCACTGTTTCCTGTCCTGTAGTGCTTCAGGCATGTGCACGCTACCTACCTAGGTATCCCTTCAACAAAGAATAACATGAGAACAAAAACAATTTAATAATAAAAGTAAATTGGAAACTTTTTAAAAATTGTATTCTCTATCTAAATAATTAAATACATTTTTTGGGTTTATTGTCCCTTTAAACATTTTGTTATTGGTATTTTTATCTTTTTTTTCCTGTAATTTAATTCTGAAAAAGTTGAGCTTTCTAGATTCTGCGAAATATGAAAGACCAGAATCCAGACAACACTAATACATTTCACAAAGTTATTGGTTGCTCATTCTAGTAACTGAATTATACCTGAACCTAATTTAAAACATGGTAGCGCCTGGTTTTTTTTGCACGCTAAAACTTTACACATTTTGTCCAAAATGTAAATAACTAATATTTAAAAGAAAAAAAAAAACATATCTGTATATTATTCTCAGGGTAATGTTCACTTTGAATACACTATTCAAAATAGCATGTAGTCAGTGTTTATTTGTGTGAAGATCTCTTGCAATGCAGTGATTAGCATCTGATATTACGTAAAAAATGTAATTATTCTCTTATAGTGTGTATTAAGAACATGTAAAGTGTAAGGCACGTCCCTAACCTGTACTAACCACCTAATGAACTGACTAAACTGAACTGAGATCTGACAATATTCCTTATTCATTCTGTAGTATAAAAATGTTAAAGAATCAAACAGTGGGTCATACTATCTAAGGGTGTGGCTCATTAGCGCTAATGCAAGAATTAACGGTAGAGTGTACAAACGAGAACATTAGCTAATTTACATTTTAATCCTAACCTGGCAAATAAATGCCTTAAAATGTCTTCATTACAGTCATTAAGGTTTGCTTTGATCTCAGGTTTTCATCAGATCTCAACCACTTCACGATTACATGTTCATTAATAATATAATGCTCTACCCAATTAAAAATAACATAGAAACAGCACTGATATTAACAAATAATTTAATAGCTTATATATAGTGACTTCAGTAATTAACAGTCTCACCAGAAGAATCTCATTATCCATCTCACGTAGCTCTAGCGAAACAGTTAATTCCCCTTAAGAATAAAAAACATTAAAAAAAACAACAACCCCATCCATAGATGAATGAAGGAAAATAATACAGCAAATATTAGAACAGCTGTGAAGTATGTTTGTGTACTTAACACACCTGCTCTGAACCGTTTTTGAGAAACTTACCAGATATCAGGATTCCTAGTTTAAGTAAAACTTGCCAGATACCAGATGCTGTATATCTGCACTTGACAAATGGACAGTGCTGCAAAAGCCAGTCTACCAGTTCAGATCCCACGCAACTTTTTCTGAAAATAAATAAATATATAATAAAAAATAGTTGAGTAGCAAAAATTAAATAAAAATTCATTAAAAATTTTTTTTTTTAAATGATATTATTTTCTGTTGTTTTAAAAGGGTAAACCTGTCCTTGCCCAACGCCCTTATAGGAATATGGCTGCACCTCACTGACAAGGCCCAAAAAAGGCCGAAATTAACATCTGGGGTTGCCATGTTCCTTGTTTAGAGAGGGACTGCCTGGTATTTCAGGGCTGGACTGACCTTGTTAGGTGGGATCCGACCGATATACTTCAGGAAAGTTCTTCTCTGTGAAAAGCATAATTGGGCTAAAACAGGCTGCTCCCAGGTGGTAAATCGCTATAGAATAAGCTACTGAGCTGCTGTTCGTACCTGAGAGTGCTTCTCTTTGTGTGTGCATAATATATATATATATATATATATATATATATATATATATTACACATATATACACATATAAATATACAGTGTGTATATATATATATATATATATATATATATATATATATATATATATATATATATATATATATATAATTTTTTACTTTAGTGTGCTTTTAAAGCTTTTTATTTTTATTTATTTTAAGTTTAATGTCCCTTTAAAGGGAAATGAACTTCAACAATATACAGATATTCACAAAGCTGTGCCATGAGATATTATGACATTAAAAAACAAAAACATGAATTCTCTCATAATATGAGGTGATGTTATCTTTGGATGTGGGGTGAGTTTGCTTTTTTGTTTAATAAAAATTACTTATGGATCTGGGTCATGTATTGAAGGGCTCTATTTATCATGCAGATTAAATTAACTAGAATATTTACATATAAAATATTCTGGCAGTTTTACAACTATTTTAAAACCTTCGTTATTCTGTAAATTAAATGGCTGATGTTAATGATAAATGTACTAGAACTCACACTATTTAGCATAAACCATGTTTAAAAATTGAACACAAGGCTCTAGGGTTACAATGTAGTCGTCCAGTAAGAATTTTTTTATTTTTATCTGGGCCCTTACTGCTCCAAAATTTATAGAGTGCTAAAGCTGAGTGAACTATAATTACAATATTACTCTTCCATCAGTAAATGTGCACTAAAAGAATTCTTCATACATGGGGACTTTCAGAGTAAGCCGAGCATGGTCTATATGAACCGCTCTGCTGACAATATGCCATAAACTATGGATTTTGCTCATAAGGCATATAGGACATTGCTTACGGTTTGCTACATAAGTCAGGCCATTGTTTTCATAGTATTAAAATGGCGTTCAGCAGTAAATTGTGTAACGGGCCAGATGCAGCAAACACACACCCCTTACATCATAAACAATGATGACTAAATAGTTATAATACAAGAAAAATTACTGATTCACAGAATACAAAATATTTACTCACAGGAGTAGTGACAACATATAATAACCTTTATCTAATATAAATGTCAGCAGTTCACAACTAATATCCTAGTGCATAACATACATAAACAAGTATTTAATAACACCAGTACAAAAGGGGGGAATGTAAAAGAATTAGAATGGGGGAAGGGGAAAACATAATTTATGTAAGAACTTACCTGATAAATTCATTTATTTTATAGTGGCAAGAGTCCATGAGCTAGTGACATATGGGATATACATTCCTACCAGGAGGGGGGCAAAGTGTCCCAAACCTCAAAATGCATATAAATACACCTCCCACCTCACTCATACCTTAGTTTAACATTTAGCCAAGAAGTGAGGCGTAAAAAAAAAAAAAAAGAAGGAGTAAAAAGCATACAAAAAGAGGAACTGGAAAAAATAATCTGCTTTATACAAAAAAATAATAAACACAAAAAAGGGTGGGTCTCATGGACTCTTGCCACTATGAAAGAAATTAATTTATCAGGTAAGTTCATACATAAATTATGTTTTCATTTATGCAAGTGGCAAGAGTCCATGAGCTAGTGACATATGGGATATAATACCCAAGATGTGGAAGTCCATGAGTCACTAGAGAGGGAGGAATAAAATAAAAACAGCTATTTCCGCTGAGAAATTAAACCCAAAAAATAATGAAGTTTTCTTAAAAATTTCAAAAAACTCAAAACAAAGGCATCAGAATCAAACAGACAGCTGCCTGAAGAACCTTTCTACCAAAGGCTGCTTCCGAAGAAGTAAATACAGGTAGCCCTCAGTTTACGCCGGAGTTAGGTTCCAGAAGGAATGGTTGTAAATCGAAACCGTTGTAAATTGAAACCCAGTTTATAATGTAAGTCAATGGGAAGTGAGGGAGATAGGTTCCAGGCCCCTCTCAAAATTGTCATAAGTAACACCTAATACATTATTTTTAAAGCTTTGAAATGAAGACTTTAAATGCTAAACAGCATTATAAACCTAATAAAATAATCACACAACACAGAATATATAATTAAACTAAGTTAAATGAACAAGAACATTTGCTAAACAGCATTATAAACCTAATAATCACACAACACAGACTTCACTTGCATTTTTCTGCAAACAGTTCTTTCTATGCATTCCAATCTGGACTGATTTATAGACAGGAAGATCTTGTTCCTTTGGAATCTGCTCGATAGCTCAGGTCTGGTTAAACTGATTCATTTCAGCTTGCTTGGCTTTGCTGCAACACAAGTGGACCGCTCCACCTACTGGCTATTTTAATAAATGCACTGCTTCTCAATGCTTTTCAATAGCAGTCACATGACTGGAAAAAAAGGTTGTTATTCTGAAACGGTGTAAATTGAACCGTTGTAAAACGAGGGCCACCTGTACATCAAAATGGTAAAATTTTGTAAAAGTATGCAAAGAAGACCAAGTTGCTGCTTTGCAAATTTGCTCAACTGAAGCTTTATTCTTAAATGCCCAATAAGTGGCAACTGATCTAGTAGAATGAGCTGTAATTCTCTGAGGCAGAGAATGCCCCGCCTCCAAATAAGCTTTGTGAATCAAAAGTCTCAACCAAGAAGCCAGAGAAATAGCAGAAGCTTTCTGACCTTTCTTGGAGCCAGAAAAAATAACAAATAGACTAGAAGTATTTCTGAAATCTTTAGTAGCCTCAACATAATATTTCAAAGCTCTTACCACATCCAAAGAATGTAAAGACCTTTCAAAAGTATTCTTAGGATTAGGGCACAAGAAAGGAACAACAATTTCCCTATTGATGTTGTTAGAATTCACAACTTTAGGCAAAAATTTAAATGAAGTCCGCAAAACAGCTTTATCTTGATGGAAAATCAGATAAGGAGACTCACAAGAGAGCAGACAATTCAGAAACTATTCTAGCAGAAGAGATAGCCAAAAGAAATAATACTTTCCAAGAAAGCAATTTAATATCCAGAGAATGCATAGGCTCAAACGGAGGAGCCTGTAAAGTTTTCAAAACCAAATTGAGACTCCAAGGAGGAGAAATAGAATTAAAAACAGGTTTTATACAAATCAAAGCCTGAACAAAACAGTGAATGTCGGGAAGTTTCTATGAAATAAAACAGAAAAAGCAGAAATTTGTCCTTTCAAAGTATTTGCAGACAAACCTTTATCCAAACCATCCTGAAGAAACTGTAAAATCCTAGGAATTCTAAAAGAATGCCAAGAATAATCATAAGTTGCACACCACGAAATATAGGTTTTCCAAACTCGCTAATAAATCTTCCTTGAAACAGACTTACGAGCCTGTATCATAGAGCTAATCACTGAGTCAGAGAAACCTCTATTACTAAGCACTAAGGGTTCAATTTCCATGCCATAAAATTTAGAGATTTGAGATCCTGATGGAAAAATGGTCCCTGAGACAGAAGGTCTGGTCTTAAGGGAAGTGGCCGAGGTTGGCAACTGGACATCTTGACAAGGTCCGCATACCAAAACCTGAGAGGCCAAGCTGGTGCTATCAAACAGAAGATCATTCCGTTATGATCTTGGAGATCACCCTTGGAAAAAGAACCAGAGGCGGAAAAATGTAAGCAGGTTGGTAAGACCAAGGAACTGCTAAGAGCATCCACCATCTCCGCTCGAGGATCCTTGGACCTGGAAAGGTATCTTGGAAGCTTCTTGTTCAGACGCGAGGCCATCAGATCTATTTCTGGAGGACCCCACATCTGTACCAATTGAAAAAACACATCTGGATGGAGAGACCACTCTCCCTGATGTAAAGTCTGATGACTGAGATAATCCGCTTCCCAATTGTCTACTCCTGGGATATGAATCACAGAAATTTGACAAGAATTGGATTCCGCCCAAGAAAGTATCAGGGATACTTCTTTCATTGCTGAAGGACTGCGAGTTGGGATTTAAGTATATCAACTGTGATATCCGAGTATAATCCCTGCACCATTGGTGCAACATACAAAGCTGTAGAGGTCTCATATGAAAAACGAGCAGTCATGAGACCTAAAACTTCCATGCACATAGCCACTGAAGGGAATGATAGAGACTGAAGGTTTAGACAAGGTAAAACTAACTTAATTTGTCTCTTGTCTGTTAAAGAAAGAGTCATGGACACTAAAAAGGTGACCTTTGTCTGAGGAATCAAGAAACTCTTTGTAAATTGATCCTCCAACCATGTCCTTGAAGAAACCACACAAGTTGTTTCGTGTGAGATGTTAAATGAAAAGATTGAGATAGTACCAAGATATTGTCCAAATAAGGAAACGCCGCAATACCCTGCTGTCCGATTACAGATAGAAGGGCACCGAGAACTTTTGAAAAGATTCTCAGAGCGGTCGCTAGGCCAAATGGAAGAGCGACAAATTGGCAATGCTTGTTTAGAAAAGAGAATCTCAGAAACCGATAGTGGTCTGGATGAATCAGAATATGAAGATAAGCGTCCTGTAAGTCTATTGGGGACATCCTGAATCCACTGATTTTGGATAGAATCTGCCCAAAAGTCTTGAAAAAATTTCAATCTGCCCCCCACCAGTAGAATTTGTTTTTTTATAAGGCTTGGATTTATTCCAATTTGTAGTTGGTATCCAATTGGAACCAAAGGCCTTAGGGGAAGTAGTGTTTTTTTGTTCTTTAGTCTGACGAAAGGAACAAATGATTGAGAGCTTTAAATTTACCCTTAGATTTCTTATCTTGGGGCACAAAACTCCCTTACCCCCAGTGATAGTGGATATAATAGAATCCAACTGAGAACCAAATAAATTATTACCTTGAAAAGATAAAGAAAGTAATCTAGATTTAGACACCATATCAGCATTTCATGATTAAAGCCATAAAGCACTTCTAGATAGAATAGCTAAATACATAGATTTAATATCAATCTTAATAATATCAACTATGGCATAACAAATGAAATGCTTAGTATGTTGAAGTAAGATAACAATGCTAGACAAATCAGAATCCGATAACTGCAGTGCTAGATTGTCCAACCAAAAAGTTGAAGCAGCAGCAACATCAGCTATAGAAATAGCAGGTCTAAGAATATAGCCAGTATGTAAATATGCCTTCCTAAGATAAGATTCAATCTTCCTATCTAAGGGAACCTTAAAAGAAGTACTATCTTCCATAGGAATAGTAGTACGTTTAGCAAGAGTAGAAAACAGAATTTATGCTTACCTGATAAATTACTTTCTCCAACGGTGTGTCCGGTCCACGGCGTCATCCTTACTTGTGGGAATATCTCTTCCCCAACAGGAAATGGCAAAGAGTCCCAGCAAAGCTGGCCATATAGTCCCTCCTAGGCTCCGCCCACCCCAGTCATTCGACCGACGGACAGGAGGAAAAAATAGGAGAAACCATAGGGTGCCGTGGTGACTGTAGTTAGAGAAAATAATTCATCAGACCTGATTAAAAAACCAGGGCGGGCCGTGGACCGGACACACCGTTGGAGAAAGTAATTTATCAGGTAAGCATAAATTCTGTTTTCTCCAACATTGGTGTGTCCGGTCCACGGCGTCATCCTTACTTGTGGGAACCAATACCAAAGCTTTAGGACACGGATGAAGGGAGGGAGCAGATCAGGTTACCTAAACGGAAGGCACCACAGCTTGCAAAACCTTTCTCCCAAAAATAGCCTCCGAAGAAGCAAAAGTATCAAATTTGTAAAATTTGGCAAAAGTGTGCAGTGAAGACCAAGTCGCTGCCTTACATATCTGATCAACAGAAGCCTCGTTCTTGAAGGCCCATGTGGAAGCTACAGCCCTAGTGGAGTGAGCTGTGATTCTTTCAGGAGGCTGCCGTCCGGCAGTCTCATAAGCCAATCGGATGATGCTTTTAAGCCAAAAGGAAAGAGAGGTAGAAGTTGCTTTTTGACCTCTCCTTTTACCAGAAAAGACGACAAACAGAGAAGAAGTTTGTCTGAACTCTTTTGTAGCTTCTAAGTAGAATTTTAGAGCACGGACTACATCTAAATTGTGTAGCTGGATTCGGACACAAAGAAGGTACAACTATCTCCTGATTAATATTTTTGTTGGAAACAACCTTTGGTAGAAAACCAGGCTTAGTACGCAGAACAACCTTATCTGAATGGAACACCAGATAGGGCGGAGTACACTGTAGAGCAGATAACTCAGAAACTCTTCTAGCAGAAGAAAAAGCAACCAAAAACAAAACTTTCCAAGATAACAACTTAATATCTATGGAATGTAAAGGTTCAAACGGAACCCCTTGAAGAACTGAAAGAACTAGATTTAAACTCCAGGGAGGAGTCAAAGGTCTGTAAACAGGCTTGATCCTAACCAAAGCCTGAACAAATGCTTGAACATCTGGCACAACTGCCAGTCGTTTGTGTAGTAAGACAGATAAAGCAGAAATCTGTCCCTTTAGAGAACTCGCAGATAATCCTTTATCCAAACCTTCTTGTAGAAAGGAAAGAATCTTAGGAATTTTTATCCTATTCCATGGGAATCCCTTGGATTCACACCAGCAGATATATCTTTTCCATATTTTATGGTAAATCTTTCTAGTTACCGGTTTTCTGGCTTGAACCAGAGTATCTATCACAGAATCTGAAAACCCACGCTTTGATAGAATCAAGCGTTCAATCTCCAAGCCGTCAGCTGGAGGGAGACCAGATTTGGATGTTCGAATGGACCCTGAACAAGAAGGTCCTGTCTCAAAGGTAGCTTCCATGGTGGAAACGATGACATTCACCAGGTCTGCATACCAAGTCCTGCGTGGCCACGCAGGAGCTATCAAGATCACAGAGGCCCTCTCCTGTTTGATCCTGGCTACCAGCCTGGGAATGAGAGGAAACGGTGGAAACACATAAGCTAGGTTGAAGGTCCAAGGCGCTACTAGTGCATCCACTAGAGTCGCCTTGGGATCCCTGGATCTGGACCCGTAGCAAGGAACCTTGAAGTTCTGACGAGACGCCATCAGATCCATATCTGGAATGCCCCATAGTTGCGTCAACTGGGCAAAGATCTCCGGGTGGAGTTCCCACTCCCCCGGATGGAATGTCTGACGACTCAAATAATCCGCTTCCCAGTTTTCCACACCTGGAATGTGGATCGCAGATAGGTGGCAGGAGTGATCCTCCGCCCATTGTATTATTTTGGTCACTTCTTTCATCGCCAGGGAACTCCTTGTTCCCCCCTGATGATTGATATACGCAACAGTCGTCATGTTGTCTGATTGGAGTCTTATGAATCTGGCCTTTGCTAGCTGAGGCCAAGCCCTTAGAGCATTGAATATCGCTCTTCGTTCCAGAATAATCCAAAGTAGAAAAGATCTGGAGCGCAAAAAGAAAAGGGAACTGCAATAGTGTGAGATCCAACAACACTTTTTATTAGCACGCAATTAAAATCTACTCACAAAATTTCAGATCTTTTCTACTTTGGATTATTCTACCCGGCTGCCGGACAAACAGCCAACCCCCTGTGAGCAGCAGTTTGAAAGGTGACTGATACAAAGTGTGTAACGCTGGAGGACATTTGCTACACTTTATAACATCAAAGCTTATGGACATTACAGACATTTATATCAGTAAGAACATTGATCAATTGATTAGTTCATAAGTGTGTACTATTATTAAGATTACTGGAAATTTATTGATTCCTCCTTTTTAACTATTCATAATTTGGTTGAGACAAGCGCTTCTAGTTTCATATATCTATATTACCCTTCGTTCCAGAATGTTTATCGGGAGAGGAGACTCTTCCCGAGACCATAGTCCCTGAGCTTTCAGGGATTCCCAGACCGCGCCCCAGCCCACTAGACTGGCGTCGGTCGTGACGATGACCCACTCTGGTCTGCGGAAGCTCATTCCCTGGGATATGTGGTCCAGGGTTAGCCACCAACGGAGTGAATCTCTGGTCTTCTGATCTACCTGAATCACTGGAGACAAGTCTGTATAGTCCCCATTCCACTGTTTCAGCATGCACAGTTGTAATGGTCTTAGATGAATTTGCGCAAAAGGAACTATGTCCATTGCTGCAACCATCAACCCTACTACTTCCATGCACTGAGCTATGGAAGGACGTGGAACAGAATGAAGAACTTGACAAGCGCTTAGAAGCTTTGACTTTCTGACATCTGTCAGAAAAATCCTAATTTCTAAGGAATCTATTATTGTTCCCAAGAAGGGAACTCTTGTCGACGGAGACAGAGAACATTTTTCTATGTTCACCTTCCATCCGTGAGATCTGAGAAAGGCCAGAACGATGTCTGTATGAGCCTTTGCTTTTGAAAGGGACGACGCTTGTATTAGAATGTCGTCCAAGTATGGTACTACTGCAATGCCCCTCGGTCTTAGAACCGCTAGAAGGGACCCAAATACCTTTGTGAAAATCCTTGGAGCAGTGGCTAACCCGAATGGGAGGGCCACAAACTGGTAATGTTTGTCCAGAAAGGCGAACCTTAGTAACTGATGATGTTCTTTGTGGATAGGAATATGTAGGTACGCATCCTTTAGATCCACGGTAGTCATAAATTGACCTTCCTGGATAGTAGGTAGAATCGTTCGAATGGTTTCCATTTTGAACGATGGAACCCTGAGAAATTTGTTTAGGATCTTTAAATCCAGAATTGGTCTGAAGGTTCCCTCTTTTTTGGGAACTACGAACAGATTTGAGTAAAATCCCATTCCTTGTTCCGTCATTGGAACTGGGTGTATCACTCCCATCTGTAACAGGTCTTCTACACAATGTAAGAACGCCTGTCTCTTTATTTGGTTTGAGGATAAGTGAGACATGTGGAACCTTCCCCTTGGGGGTAGTTCCTTGAATTCCAGAAGATAACCCTGAGAAACTATTTCTAGCGTCCAGGGATCCTGAACATCTCTTGCCCAAGCCTGAGCAAAGAGACAGAGTCTGCCCCTCACTAGATCCGGTCCCGGATCGGGGGCTACTCCTTCATGCTGTTTTGTTAGCAGCGGCAGGCTTCTTGGCCTGCTTACCCTTGTTCCAGCCTTGCATCGGTTTCCCGGCTTGTTTGGTCTGTGAGGCATTACCCTCTTGCTTAGAGGATGCAGAATTAGAGGCCGGTCCGTTCCTGAAATTACGAAAGGAACGAAAATTAGACTTATTCTTGGCTTTGAAAGGCCTATCTTGTGGGAGGGCGTGGCCCTTTCCCCCAGTGATGTCTGAGATAATCTCTTTCAATTCTGGCCCAAAGAGAGTTTTACCCTTGAAGGGGATATTAAGCAATTTTGTCTTGGAT
Source organism: Bombina bombina (assembly GCF_027579735.1). Lineage (NCBI taxonomy): Eukaryota > Metazoa > Chordata > Amphibia > Anura > Bombinatoridae > Bombina > Bombina bombina. The sequence continues at coordinate 344,146,296 of NC_069503.1, forward strand.
GATACATCCGCTGACCAAGACTTTAGCCAAAGCGCTCTGCGCGCCACAATTGCAAACCCTGAATTTTTCGCCGCTAATCTAGCTAATTGCAAAGCGGCATCTAAAATAAAAGAGTTAGCCAACTTAAGTGCGTGAACTCTGTCCATAACCTCCTCATATATGGAGTCTCTCTACTGAGCGACTTTTCTAGTTCCTCGAACCAGAACCACGCTGCTGTAGTGACAGGAACAATGCACAAAATGGGTTGAAGAAGGTAACCTTGCTGTACAAAAATCTTTTTAAGCAAACCCTCCAATTTTTTATCCATAGGATCTTTGAAAGCACAATTATCCTCGATAGGAATAGTAGTGCGCTTGTTTAGAGTAGAAACTGCCCCTTCGACCTTAGGGACTATCTGCCATAAGTCCTTTCTGGGGTCGACCATAGGAAATAATTTCTTAAATATAGGAGGGGGAACAAAAGGTATGCCGGGCTTCTCCCACTCCTTATTCACTATGTCCGCCACCCGCTTGGGTATAGGAAAAGCGTCGGGGTGCACCGGAACCTCTAGGAACTTGTCCATCTTGCACAATTTTTCTGGAATGACCAGGTTGTCACAATCATCCAGAGTAGATAACACCTCCTTAAGCAGTGCGCGGAGATGTTCTAATTTAAATTTAAATGTCACAACATCAGGTTCAGCCTGTTGAGAAATTTTTCCTGAATCTGAAATTTCCCCATCTGACAAAACCTCCTACATGGCCCCTTCAGATTGGTGTCAGGGTATGACAGAACAATTATCATCAGCGCCCTCCTGCTCTTCAGTGTTTAAAACAGAGCAATCGCGCTTTCTCTGATATGCAGGCATTTTGGATAAAATATTTGCTATGGAGTTATCCATTACAGCCGTCAATTGTTGCATGGTAATAAGCATTGGCGCGCTAGAAGTACTAGGGGCCTCCTGCGTGGGCAAAACTGGTGTAGACACAGAAGGAGATGATGTAGAACCATGTCTACTCCCTTCATCTGATGAATCATCTTGGGCAACTTTATTATCTGTGACAGTACTGTCCTTACTTTGTTTGGACGCTATGGCACAATTATCACATAATTTTGAAGGGGGAGACACATTGACTTTCATACATATAGAACATAGCTTATCTGAAGGCACAGACATGTTAAACAGGCTTAAACTTGTCAGTAAAGCACAAAAACCGTTTTAAAACAAAACCGTTACTGTCTCTTTAAATTTTAAACAGAGCACACTTTATTACTGAATATGTGAAAAAATATGAAGGAATTGTTCAAAATTTACCAAAATTTCACCACAGTGTCTTAAAGCATTAAAGGTATTGCACACCAATTTTCAGAGCTTTAACCCTTAAAATAAGCTGGTTACCGTTTTAACCCCTCTACAGTCCCAGCTACAGCCTTTGCTGCAACTTTACCAAGCCCAGAGGGGAATACGATACCAAATGACGCCTTCTAGGAACTTTTCCAACTATCTTCAGATCCTCACACATGCATCTGCATGTCTTGCTCTCAAAAACAACTGTGCAGTAATGGCGCGAAAATGAGGCTCAGCCTACAACTGGGAAGACCCTTCCTGACTGGAAAAGGTGTCTAACATAGTGCCTGACGTTAAAAAACGTTCCCCAAGTTTATTAGTGTGAAATACCAGCATAAACATGTATAAAATGCCCAAATAAAGCAATCGATTTTGCCCATAAAAGTGTCTACCAGTTTTATAGCCCATATTAAGCCCTTTATTCTGCTTGAGACTAAGAAAATGGCTTACCGGTCCCCATGAGGGGAAATGACAGCCTTCCAGCATTACACAGTCTTGTTAGAAATATGGCTAGTCATACCTTAAGCAAAAAAGTCTGCTAACTGTTTCCCCCAACTGAAGTTACTTCATCTCAACAGTCCTATGTGGAAACAGCAAAGGATTTTAGTTACTGTCTGCTAAAATCATCTTCCTCTCACAAACAGAATTCTTCATCTTTTTCTGTTTCAGAGTAAATAGTACATACCAGCACTATTTTAAAATAACAAACTCTTGATAGTAGAATAAAAAACTACAACTAAACACCACATACTCTTAACCATCTCCGTGGAGATGTTGCCTGTGCAACGGCAAAGAGAATGACTGGGGTGGGCAGAGCCTAGGAGGGACTATATGGCCAGCTTTGCTGGGACTCTTTGCCATTTCCTGTTGGGGAAGAGATATTCCCACAAGTAAGGATGACGCCGTGGACCGGACACACCAATGTTGGAGAAATAGCACCATCAACCTTAGGGACTTTCTCCCAAAGCTCTAAATTGGACACAGGTAAAGGATACAATTTTTTAAAACTAGAAGAAGGAATAAAAGAAGCACCAGCTTAGACCATTCCTTAGTAATCATATTAGAGATAGCATCTGGAATAGGAAAAACTTCAGGAGTAACCTCAGAAGTCTAAAAAACAGAATTCAAATGTTTGCTATTCTTGTTATCAAGAGGACTAGATTCCTCAATACCCAAAGAAAGCAACACTTTCTTTAACAAGGAACAAATATATTCCATCTTTAAAAGAAAGGATGATTTATCAATTTCAGAGTCTGAAGTAGGATCCTCTGAGCCAGAGAAATCCTCATCAGCAGACAATACTTCAGGATGCTGTTGATCAATACAAACTTCATCAGATTTATGAGAAGTAGGTAGAGGCCTTTTACATTTATTTGAAGGAGGAATAGCAGTCATAGCCTTCTCTATGGCTGCAGCAATATAATCTTTTATATCTACAGGAATATCATGTACATTAGACTGTAAAGATTTAACAGTAAATGTATTTGTACTTATAGAAACATTATCAGCATGAAACAATTTCTCATAACAAGTGCCACATACTTGAGCTGAAGAAGGAAGATCAGCCAATTTACAACATACATACTTTGCTTTGGTAGATTTGTTTTCAGGCAACTTGGTTCCTACAGTAACATCAGAGGCAGGATCAGTTTGAGACATCTTGAAAAATTTAAAAAAAGAAAAAAGTAAATTTATGCTTACCTGATAAATTAATTTCTTCTATGATATGACGAGTCCACGGATTTCATCCTTACTTGTGGGATTTATCCTCCTGCTAACAGGAAGTGGCAAAGAGCACCACAGCAGAGCTGTATATATAGCTCCTCCCTCCTCTCCACCCCCAGTCATTCGACCGGTTAGGAAGAGAAAGGAAAAAGCTAAAGGTGCAGAGGTGACTGAAGTTTAAAAAAATAAAAATAACCCAAATCTGTCTTAAAATAACAAGGTGGGCCGTGGACTCGTCATATCGTAGAAGAAATCAATTTATCAGGTAAGATATGACGAGTCCACGGATTTCATCCTTACTTGTGGGATACAATACCAAAGCTACAGGACACGGATGAAAGGGAGGGAACAAGACAGGAACCTAAATGGAAGGCACCACTGCTTGAAGAACCTTACTCCCAAAACCAGCCTCAGAAGAAGCAAAAGTATCAAATTTGTAAAATTTGGAAAAAGTGTGAAGAGACGAACAAGTTGCAGCCTTGCAAATCTGTTCAACAGAAGCATCGTTTTTAAATGCCCATAAGGAAGCCTCAGCCCTAGTAGAATGAGCTGTAATTCTTTAAGGAGGCTGCTGTCCAGCAGTCTCATACGCCAGACGGATGATACTCTTCAGCCAAAAAGAAAGAGAGGTAGCCGTAGCTTTCTGACCCCTACGCTTTACAGAATAAATAATGAATAATGAAAATGATTGACGGAAATCCTTAGTTGCCTGCAAGTAAAACTTCAGGGCACGGACCACGTCTGAGTTATGCAACAGACGCTCCTTCTTAGAAGAAGGATTAGGACATAAAGAAGGAACAACAATTTCCTGATTAATATTCTTATTTGAAACAACCTTAGGGAGGAACCCAGGTTTGGTACGTAAAACCACCTTATCAGAATGGAAGATAAGATAAGGCGAGTCACATTGTAATGCTGAAAGCTCTGAAACTCTTTGAGCAGAAGAAATAGCAACCAAAAATAAAACTTTCCAAGATAAAAACTTAATATCTATGGAATGAATGGGTTCAAACGGAACCCCTTGAAGAACACTAAGAACTAAATTCAAACTCCAAGGTGGAGCAATTGGTCTAAATACAGGCTTAATTCTGGTTAGAGCCTGACAAAAAGACTGAACGTCTGGAGCATCAGCCAAACGTTTGTGAAGCAAAATTGACAAGGCAGAAATCTGTCCCTTTAAGGAACTTGCTGATAACACTTTCTCCAATCCTTATTGGTGAAAAGACAGAATCCTAGGAATCCTAACTTTACTCCATGAGTAGCCTTTGGATTCACACCAAAAAAGATATTTACGCCATATCTAATGATAAATCTTTCTAGTGACAGGCTTACGTGCCTGAATCAACGTATCAATGACCGCATCACAGAAACTACGCTTAGATAAAATCAAGCGTTCAGTCTCCAAGCAGTCAGCTGCAGAGAAATTAGATTTGGATTATGGAAAGGACCTTGAATGAGAAGGTCCTGTCTCACTGGGAGTTTAAACGGAGGCAGAGAGGACATGTTCACTAGATCTGCATACCAAGCCCTGCGTGGCCACGCAGGCACGATTAGAATTACTGAAGCTCTATCCTGTTTGATCCAAGCAATCACCCGGGGCAGAAGAGGAAACGGTGGAAACACATAAGCCAGGTTGAACGTCCAAGGCACTGCCAAGGCATTTATTAGTTCGGCCTGAGGATCTCTCGACCTGGAGCCGTATCTTGGGAGCTTGGCATTCTGTCGAGACACCATCAGATCCAACTCCGGTTTGCCCCATCGAAGAATCAGAGAGGCAAATACCTCCGGATGGAGTTCCCACTCCCCCGGATGAAAAGCCTGACGGCTTAAATAATCCACTTCCCAGTTGTCCACTCCTGGGATGTAAATCGCTGACAGATAACAAGAGTGGGTCTCTGCCCACCGAATAATCTTGGATACTTCTATCATCGCTAAGGAACTCCTTGTTCCCCCCTGATGATTGATGTAAGCCACAGTCGTGATGTTGTCCGACTGGAATCTGATGAATGTGGCCGAAGCCAACTGAGGCCACGCCGGAAGCACATTGAATATTGCTCTCAATTCCAGAATATTGATTGGGAGCAGAGAATCTAGCTGAGTCCATACACCCTGAGCCTTCAGGGAATTCCAGACTGCACCCCAGCCCAGTAGACCATTGTCCATTGTCACAATCACCCACATCTGTGATAAAAGAATTAGCTAGCTTGAGAGCTTTAATTCTATCTAAAATATCCTCTAAGGGAGTCTCCATCTTGAGAGACTCTTCTAAGGCATCAAACCAGAAAGCTGCTGCAGTAGTAACTGGAACAATGCAGGCAGTTGGTTGCAAAAGGAAACCCTGATGAGTGAATAATTTCTTTAGAAGACCCTCTAATTTCTTATCCATAGGGTCTTTGAAAGCACAGCTGTCCTCAATAGGATAAGTTGTACGCTTAGCCAGGGTAGATATAGCTCCCTCCACCTTGGGGACAGTCTCCAAGAGTCCTGAATGGTGTCTTATATGGGATACATCTTTCTAAAAGTAGGAGGAGGAGAGAACGGTATATCTGGTCTATCCCATTCCTTCTTAATAATTTCCAAGATTCTCTTAGGAACCGGAAAAACATCAGTGTAAACGGGTACTTCTAGATATTTGTCCATTTTACACAATTTTTCTGGTGGTACCATAATAGGGTCACAGTCATCCAGAGTCGCTAAGACCTCCCAAAGTAGTAGGCGGAGGTGTTCTAGCTTAAATTTAAAGGACATGACGTCCGAATCTGTCTGAGGTAACACACTTCCCGGTTCCGAAAGTTCTCCCTCAGACAAAATTTCCCTGACCCCCAACTCAGATCCCTGTGAGGGCACATCCGAAATAGCCAACAAAGCATCAGAGGACTTAGTATTCATATTTATTCCTGTCCTACTGCGTTTACCCTGTAAACCTGGTAACTTAGATAATACCTCTTTAAGGGTAGTTGACATAACTGCAGCCATATCCTGCAGAGTAAATTATTAATTAGACGCGGTTGAGGAACCTGGCGTCGCTTGGGTGGGCGTTAAAGGTTGTGACACTTGGAGAGAATTAGGCGGCATATCCTGATTCTCTTCAGACTGGGAATCATCCTTAGGCACACTTTCTTTACATAAAATATGCTTTTTACATTGTAAGGCTCTTTCAGTACAAGAAGTACACAAAGTAAGAGGGGGTTCCACAATGGCTTCTAAAGACATAGAACAAGGAGTTTCCTCAAGTTCAGACATGTTAAACAGACTAGCAAAAAACACAAAGTCGTTTTTTTAAACCTTCTTAATGGATTAAAACAATTTTATAAAAAAAAGTACTGCGCCTTTAAATAATAAAAGCGCAACAATTTTACTGTACTGCAGCAAAATGATTTTTTATTACTAAAAAATTATGCTAAGCAGTTGTAATTTGCCAAAAATGATTGCGCTATTGTAGAAAAGCTAAATTAAAGTAATTGAATATCTACTTTAGGCCCCACCGGAGCTAGTGCCTGCTGCCTTCTAGTGAGGAGGAAACTGCGCGTCTGAGCGCGCGAAACAGGCCCCGCCCACCATGAGTGTCGTATTTGACAAACTCCATAACCGCATGGGAAGTGGTTTCTAAAAGCCATGTGGTCCCTCAAAAGTGCCTAGGTACCTTTTTATTATGCCAAATTATATTGCTTAATAAACAGTAAATAACAAGCTGCCTCTCCCAGTGTCAAGCCCCAAGTGATCCACATAAACATAGTAACCCTTATGTATACACTTAGTAAAACACAGTAACCCATAAGTCTCATATGCCTACTGCTTACCCTTTCCCTTACAGGGAATAATGTCAGCCAGTTCTGATATAACATGTCTCCTCAGAAAATAAAAGACTGAACATACCTCAATGCTGCTTGTAGCATGACACCGGTCTCCACATTGAAGATTTTTCTAGCACTATCTTCAGCAACTCTGTTGGAACCAGAATGGATCTTAGCAACGACTGCCAAGATCATTAATCTCAGGGCAGAAAAAAGATCTCTTCATTCCCTTCAGGAATCCAGATTGAAGATTTCTCCCTGAGAAAAAAATAGTACACACCGGCACCATTTTAAAATAAAAAACATCTTGATTGAAGAATCTAAAACTAACACCTCACTTTACCTCATCCTATTACTAACACAGGCAAAGAGAATGACGGAGGGAGGGAAGGGAGGAGCTATATATACAGCTCTGCTGTGGTGCTCTTTGCCACTTCCTGTTAGCAGGAGGATAAATCCCACAAGGATGAAATCCGTGGACTCGTCATATCTTGTAGAAGAAAAACTAAATTTATGCTTACCTGATAAATTACTTTCTTTTACAATATGACGAGTCCACAGATTTCATCCTTACTTGTGGGATATTAACCTCCTGCTAACAGGAAGTGGCAAAGGGCACCACAGCAGAGCTGTATATATAGCCCCTCCCCTTCCCCTCCACCCTCAGTCATTCGGCCGAAGGTTATAGGAAGAGAAAAGGAAAGGCTAAAAAGGTGCAGAGGTGACTGAAGTTTTCAAAAAATAAAATAAACCTGTCTTAAAATAACAGGGAGGGCCGTGGACTCGTCATATCGTAAAAGAAAGTAATTTATCAGGTAAGCATAAATTTAGTTTTCTTTTACAAAGATATGACGAGTCCACGGATTTCATCCTTACTTGTGGGAAACCAATACCAAAGCAATAGGACACGGATGAAAGGGAGGGACAAGACTGGAACCTAAACGGAAGGCACCACTGTTTGGAGAACCATTCTCCCAAAGATAGCCTCAAAAGAAGCAAAAGTATCAAATTTGGAAAAAGTGTGAAGGGACGACCAAGTCGCAGCCTTACAAATCTGTTCCACAGATGCATCGTTTTTAAAAGCCCATGTGGAAGCCACAGCCCTAGTAGAATGAGCCGTAATTCTTTCAGGAGGCTGCTGTCCAGCAGTCTCATATGCCAGGCGGATGATACTTCTCAGCCAAAAAGAATGAGAGGTAGCCGTAGCTTTCTGATCCCTACGCTTTCCAGAATAAACAATGAATAATGAAGATGATTGACAGAAATTCTTAGTTGCCTGTAAGTAAAACTTTAAGGCACAGACCACGACCAAGTTATGTAAAAGACGCTCCTTCTAATAGCAACCAAAAACAGAACTTTCCAAGATAATAGTTTAATATCTATGGAATGCATAGGTTCAAACGGAACCCCTTGAAGAACTCGAAGAACTAAATTCAAATTCCAGGGAGGAGTAATAGGTCTAAATACAGGCTTAATTCTAGATAGAGCCTGACAAAAAGACTGAACATCTGATACATTTGCCAAACATTTGTGAAACAGAATTGACAAAGCTGAAATTTGTCCCTTTAAGGAACTTGCTGATAACCCTTTCTCCAATCCTTCTTAGAGAAAAGACAAAATCCTAGGAATCCTAACTTTACTCCATGAGTAACCCTTGGATTCACACCAATAAAGATATTTACGCCATATCTTGTGATAGATTTTTCTAGTGACAGGCTTACGTGCCTGTATTAAAGTATCAATGACCGAATCTGAGACTCCCTGCTTAGATAAGATCAAGCGTTCAATCTCCAAGCAGTCAGCTGCAGAGAAATTAGATTTGGATGTTGGAAAGGACCTTGAATGAGAAGGTCCTGTCTCAACGGAAGTTTCCACAGTGGCAGAGAGGACATGTCCACTAGATCCGCATACCAAGTCCTGCTGGCGCTATCAGGATCACTGAAGCTCTCTCCTGTTTGATTCGAGCAATCACGCGTGGGAGGAGAGGAAACGGCGGAAACACATAAGCTAGGCTGAACAACCAAGGTACTGCCAAGGCATCTATCACTTCGGCCTGAGGATCCCTTAACCGGGATCCGTATCTTGGAAGCTTGGCATTCTGACGAGATGTCATCAAATCCAATTCCGGTCTGCCCCATCTGAGAATCAATGAGGCAAATACCTCCGGGTGAAGTTCCCACTCCCCCGGATGAAAAGTCTGTCGACTTAGAAAATCTGCTTCCCAGTTCTCTACCCCTGGGATGTAGATCGCTGACAGATGACAAGAGTGGGCCTCTGCCCAACTGATTTTCTTGGATACTTCTATAATCGCTAAGGAACTCCTTGTTCCCCCCTGATGATTCACATATGCCACAGTCGTTATGTTGTCCGACTGGAATCTGATGAATTTGGCCGAAGCCAACTGAGTCCACGCCTGAAGCGCATTGAATATTGCTCTCAGTTCCAGAATATTGACTGGAAGTAGAGACTCCACCTGAGTCCAAACACCCTGAGCCTTCAGGGACTTCCAAACTGCACCCCAGCCCAGAAGGCTGGCATCTGTTGTCACTATCACCCACGAGGGTCTGCGGAAACCAGTCCCTTGGGACAGATGATCTGGCGACAACCACCAAAGAAGAGAGTTTCTGGTCTCTTGATCCAGAATTATCTTTGGAGATAAATCCGCATAATCCCCATTCCACTGACCGAGCATGCACAGTTGCAGTGGTCTGAGATGAAAGCGAGAAAACGGAACGATGTCCACTGCCGCTACCATTAATCCGATTACCTCCATACACTGAGCCACTGATGGCCGAGGAATGGACAGAAGTGCTCGGCAAGCATTAAAAATCTTTAATTTTCTGACCTCCGTCAGAAATACTTTCATGGCTACCGAGTCTATCAGAGTTCCCAAGGAAGGAACCCTTGTCTGTGGAACAAGTGAACTCTTCTCTATGTTCACCTTCCAGCCATGAGTTCTCAGAAAAGACAACACTGTGTCCGTGTGAGATTTTGTCAGATGATATGTTGATGCCTGAATCAGAATATCGTCCAGATAAGGCGCCACCGCTATCCCTTGTGGTCTGAGAACCAGCACCCTAGAACCTAGAACTCTGGGTGCTGTGGCCAAGCCAAAAGGGAGAGCCACGAACTGATAATGTTTGTCCAAGAAACCTTAGAAACCGATGATGATCTTTGTGGATTGGAATATGAAGGTAAGCATCCTTCAAATCCACGGTAGTCATATATTGACCCTCCTGGATCATTGGCAAAATTGTTCAAATTGTCTCCATCTTGAATGATGGAACTCTTAGAAATTTGTTTAGACACATGAGGTCCAAAATGGGTCTGAACGTTCCCTCTTTTCTGGGGACCACAAATAGGTTTGAGTAAAATCCCTGTCCCTGTTCCAATTTTGGAACAGGACGGATTACTCCCATAATAAAAAGGTCTTTTACACAGTGTAAGAACGCCTCTCTTTTTATCTGGTTTGCAGATAATTTTGAAAGATGAAATCTACCTCTTGGGAGAAAATCCTTGAATTCCAATTTATAACCGTGGGTCAGTATTTCTAGTGCCCAGGAATCCTGAACATCTCTTGCCCAAGCCTGAGCAAAGAAAGAAAGTCTGCCCCCTACTAGATCCAGTCCCAGATCGGGGGCCACCCCTTCATGCTGCTTTGTGGAAGAAGAAGCCGGGGGGTCCTCCTTTAAAGTTCCGAAAGAAACAAAAATTATTCTGTTTACCCCTCATTTTAACCGACCTATCCTGAGGTAGGGCATGGCCCTTACCTCCTGTAATATCAGAAATTATCTCCTTCAATTCTGGCCCAAAAAGGGTCTTACCTTTAAAGGGAATAGCTAAAAGCTTATGTTTTGATGACACATCAGCAGACCAAGATTTGAGCCACAATGCTCTACGTGCTAAAATAGCAAATCCTGCATTGTTTGCCGCTAATTTAGCAATTTGAAAAGCGGCATTAGTAATAAAAGAATTAGCTAGCTTAAGAGCCTTAATTCTATCTAGAATGTCATCTAATGGAATCTCAACCTTAAGAGACTCTTCTAGAGCCTCAAACCAAAAAGCTGCTGCAGTAGTTACTGGAACAATGCAAGCCGTAGGTTGTAAAAGAAATCCCTGATTAACAAATAATTTCTTTAGTAGACCCTCTAATTTCTTATCCATAGGATCCTTGAAAACACAACTATCCTCAATGAGTATAGTAGTATGCTTAGCTAGGGAAGATATAGCTCCCTCTACCATAGGGACCGTTTGCCATGAGTCCCGAATGGTATCTGATATAGGAAACATTTTTTTTAAATTAGGAGAGGGAGAAAACGGTATACCTGGTCTATCCCATCCCTTACTAATAATTTCCGAAATTCTCTTAGGAACCGGAAAAACATCAGTGTAAGTAGGAACTTCCAAATATTTATCCATTTTACACAATTTCTCTGGAGGAATCACAATAGGATCACAATCATCCAGAGTTGCTAAAACCTCCCTAAGCAACAGGCGGAGGGTGTTCAAGCTTAAATTTAAATGACATAGCATCCAAATCTGTCTGAGGCAAAACATTCCCTGAATCAGAAATTTCACCCTCAGACAGTAATTCCCTGATCCCCAACTCAGAGCACTGTGAGGGAACATCGGAAATAGCTAATAAAGCATCAGAGGATTCAGTATTTACATTAATACTTGACCTACTGCGTTTACCCTGCAACACTGGTAATTTAGACAATACCTCTGTAAGGGTAGTTGACATAACTGCAGCCATCTCCTGCAGAGTAAAGGAATTGGGCGCACTAGAAGTACTAGGTGTCGCTTGTGTGGGCATAAAAGGTTGTGACACTTGGGGAGAATTGGATGGCATATCCTGATTCTGTTCAGACTGAGAATCATCCCTAGGCACACTTACTTTATTTAAAATATGCTTTTTACATTGTAAAGCCCTTTCAGTACAAAAGTTACACAATGTTAGAGGGGGTTGCACAATAGCTTCTAAACACATAGAACAATGAGAAACCTCAATATCAGACATGTTGAACAGACTAGTAATACCACAAAAGTCGTTTAAAAACTTATTTATAGCATAAACATTAGAAAAAAACGTGTACTGTGCCTTTAAGAAAAGAAAAAGTGAACAATTTTTCCAAAATGCACAAAAAACGTTAAATTATTCCCAAATTTAACTTAATATCGTTGGTTAATCAAAAAATGACTGCACCCAGAAGCAAGAGCAGAAATAAGGCTTTAGAAGTACTTATATCAACATGTAGTCAAAAGATAGCTAAAAGTTTTGCACTAAAGTAAAAATATGCACACAATAAAGCATAAAACCAATAAGTTTTAAGTGCCAAAAATAAAAAAAACATAAAACATTGTTTTTTATATTGTCTCCCATGTCACATAATGCCCAAATATCAACTAATGATAAATATAAAATAGGGACTCCAGTAACACCCCTCTTATTAAAATAGGTTTTACTGCTTACCCCATTCCCATACAGGGAAATAATGCCAGCCAGTTCTGATACACCAAGTCTCCTCAGAAAAAAAGGCTGCACATACCTTGGCTGCACATACCTTAATACTGCTTGTAGCATGAAACCGGTCTCCACACTGAAGATGTCTCATGGTTACCTTCAGAAGTCTTGTGGGAACCAGCGTGCATCTTAGTTACAAATGCTAAGATCATCAAACCTCAGGGCAGAAATCTTCATCCATATCCCCCTGAGGAAAATAGTATGCACCGGTACCATTTAAAATAAAAAACTTCTTGATTGAAGAAACTAAAACTAACACCTCACTTTACCATGTCTTCCTAGTATAACACAGGCAAAGAGAATGACTGAGGGTGGAGGAGAAGGGGAGGGCTATATATACAGCTCTGCTGTGGTGCTCTTTGCCACTTCCTGTTAGCAGGAGGTTAATATCCCACAAGTAAGGATGAAATCCGTGGACTCGTCATATCTTTGTAAAAGAAATAACATTTAAACAAAAATCCAATTTCCTCAAAATAGTTTCAGGAATGGGAAAAAAATGCTTATATGCAAAACAAAGCAAACATCATATCCCTCTATAACAAATGAAAGCAGAGAGGAAAAGAGGGAGAGACTTAATATAACAAATTGTTTGGCCCCAAAAATGACGCAAATCCAGGTAAAAAAAAACAACTTTTGGCTCCAAGGTTAACAGGAAATGACACGATTCGTGGAAAAAAATTTGCGTCAACAAAGACTCGTGATTTGGGGTTTTCATGAGCTGTAAGCCATAATCATCACAATTATGACAAATCCAGGCTTGAACTATCTTGCTTTGCATGTAATGAGTTTCTCTCATATATTAGTTTCACCTTTTAAGCTGCATTAGTGAAATAAATGAACTTTTGCACGATATTCTAATTTTTAGAGTTTTACCTGTATGTGTATCGCGCATAGGGGTTCGCAACTTAGGACGAACACAGTCGGGTTAGCGCACATTAAGAATTGCTATCTTCAATGCGCATTCTTGAAATATTAAATATAAAACAATAATACGTCAAAAGTTTCTTACAATATTACAAGGAATTGTTTCACATACTTTTAGCTAGTACATTATATGAGGACATTTTATTGCATATGCGACACCTGATGGAAGTGCTAATTAAGTGCTAATTATTCAGCTACAATTTGTATTTTTTCATTTTCTGCATGCATATTTAATACATTGCTAATATTATTATGTATGTCATGGTGAGACGTACTGGCTATATCTCTTGTTTGAAACACTATTTTATCCACCTTAAAATCTATATATATATATATATATATATATATATATATATATATATATATATACACACACACACATATATACACACACATATACATACACTTTATATATGTCTGAGGAAGGGTTTTGTAACTCGAAAACGTTCACATTAAAAGTGGCTTCTTTGTCTGCTGTTAATACGTTTACAGCACCCTGGGTTTTTACAGTGCTGAATTCTGGAGTGCTATCCCTTTGGAATATATATAAATAAAGGTTTTTAGCCGATTAGTTAAATTCATATCAGTAGATTTGCATATTTGTAGGAGTGTTTAAAATGCTTCTTTAGCATCTTAGTGGTTATAAAGGCTAATCTCTGTGCATCAGATGTTGCTACAATGACTAAATAACAGAAGGCCTTAAAGGACCATTAAAAGGGACAGTATACACCAATTTTCATTTAACTGCATGTAATAGATACTACTATAAAGAATAATGTGCACAGATACTGATCTAAAAATCCAGTATAAAATGGTTTAAAAACTTACTTAGAAGCTCCCAGTTTAGCACTGTTGAAAAGGTTAGCTGCAACACCCACTGCAAGTGGTTCTATGGCAAAAAAGCAGACACTTCCTTTTACCCCTTCCTCTGCATATGAAAAGACTCTTTACACAAACAGGAGCAAGCTGGAGGAGGTATACATCAGTATTCTCCTAAAACTTTGGGGCTTGGTTAGGAGTCTGAAAATCAGTGCAATGTTATTTAAAAATAAGCAAAAGTATATTTAAATTTTTTTTAAAAAAAAGCTGTATAGTTTATATAAATGGATCATCAACAAAACATATATGCAGAGAAAAATCTAGTGTATAATGTCCCTTTAAATACAGTAGAACTGCATTATTGACAAATACATAATAAAAATAGCAATTACTTTGAATTTCAAATTAGAAGTCGATTTTTTTTCTGGCAAAAACAAAATTTATGCTTGCCTGATAAATTTCTTTCTTTCTTGACACGGTGAGTCCACGAATCATCATTAAATACTGTTGGGAATCTCAATCCTGGCCAGCAGGAGGCAAAGAGCACCACAGCAAAGATGTTAAACATCACTTCCCTTCCCACAACCCCCAGTCATTCAACCGAAGGAAAAGGAGAGAAAGGAAATAACACAAGGTGCAGAGGTGCCTGATGTTTATATAAAACAACCTGTCTGAGAAAAACAGGGCAGGCCATGGACTCACTGTGTCAAGAAATAAATAAATTTATCAGGTAAGCAAACATTTTATTTTCTTTCTAATGACACGATGAGTCCATTGATCATCATTAATTACTGTTGGGAATCAATACCCAAGCTAGAGGACACAGATGATACAGGAGGGACAAGACAGGTAACCTAAACAGAAGGTACCACTGCTAGACGAACCCTTCACCCAAACGAACCTCAGCCAAGGTAAAAGTATCAAATTTATAAATTTTAGAAAGAGAGCAAAGAAGGTCAAGACGCTGTCTTGCAATCCATTCTACAGAGGCCTCTTACTTGAAGACCCAAAGAGAAAAACACTGCCCTAGCGGAATTTCTACGAATAACACTTCTCAACCAGAGAGAAAGAGAAGTGACAGAAGCTTTCTGGCCACTATGTCAATCTGGAAAAACAAATAAACAATACAGACGACTGACGAAGTCCTTCGTAGCCTGTAGGTAAAATCTAAGGCCCCACACAACAATTAAGTTGTGCAACAGACATTCTTTAGGAGGAGGAGGATTAGGACAGAAGAAGGAACAAAAAGTTACTGATTAAAAACTCTATCCAAAACTACCTTAAGAAGAAACCAAACATGGTATGAAGAACTGCCTTATCTGCCTGAAATACGAGATAAGGAAAACCACACTACAAGCTGAGAGTTAGGAATCCTCCGAGCAGAAGAAAATAAACTTTCCAATATAATAAATTAATATTTATGGAATGCATAGGCTCAAACGAAACCTGAAGAAAACTTTAAGAACAAGAGTAAGGCTCCAAGGGAGCAACAGACTTAAACACAGTCCTGATTCAGACAGGACCTGAAAAAATATTGTACTTCCGGCACGTCCAGAAGACGCTAGAGCAGCAGAATGGAAAAAAAACGAAACCTGACCCTTGCGGGTACTAACACATAACCCCTTCTCAAGGTCTACCTGGAAAAAAAATAAGATCCTTGAGATCATGCCATATCCTATAGAAAATCTATCTAGCAATAGGCTTACGAGACTGAATCGTGATCTCAAAAACCGATTAGAAAACCCATGCTTAGTTAAAAAATAAGCGATTAATCTCCAAACATTCAACTTCAGAGAAAGTTAAATGAAGATGGCGGACCCCTGAAACAGAAGATCATTCCTCAGCGGAAATTTCACAGAGGTAGAGACAACATCTCTACTAGATACGCCTATCAGACCCTGCGAGGCCACACAGGAGCTAGGAGAAAAACAATGTTCTTCCCCACTTGAACCAAACAGTGATTCACGGAAGGAGAACAAACAGAGAGAAAGATATGAAATGAGGAAAAAGGAAGCTGAGTCCTGGGGTCAGTAATGGAGTTTATTGCAATGCAGGCTTACAACAAGTTAGGTGAGCTCCATCTAACGCGTTTCGCGCATGAGCACATGCGCTTCATCAGAGATATCAGTCTCTGGCGGTCGGGATCAATATGAGGATGTGAGCGGCCAATCAAGATCATTCAGATCATTAACTCTTGTGATGCATGATATTTTCTAAAATAGATAGAGTATTGGTCACTCCCTAGTTAATAACATTGACCCCGTTCCGCAAGAGACCGATGGAACAGAATTTATAACAAACAAATTTCTAAATGCTTTGTACTTGATAATACATGATATTTTACACATATATATGCATACATACAATTCAGCCATTGCGGTACTGATACTGGTTACAGAAAGTGGGGACATTTTTTGTGTGCTAGCTAAATACTGGGTATAAGCCAGGATGAACCAGGATC
Source organism: Bombina bombina (assembly GCF_027579735.1). Taxonomy (NCBI): domain Eukaryota; kingdom Metazoa; phylum Chordata; class Amphibia; order Anura; family Bombinatoridae; genus Bombina; species Bombina bombina. Next base: position 344,162,870 of record NC_069503.1, read on the forward strand.
AATATGTTTGTACACCTAGACAGGGTGTGTTGGAATGAAGTAACAAGACAATTTTTAGTTAACTTCAGTTAGATTTAAACCCCTTGGTCTGAGCTCGTGCTCTATCTAGACACAGTGGGGCTTTTAATGATCCTTTCTAGGTCCCCAGCTGGTTGTATGTAATGTCCATTAGTTAAAATCATTAATAACATACTATACTATACATGCTATAATCCCCTGTGTTGGAATGTATTTAAACTTATATTTTTCTCCCTGCCTCCTTATAAATAAGCTAGAAGGAAGTGGTACTCTTTGCTGATTTGATGTTAATTTAATGTACCCCTACATGGTGTAAGACTAGTGAGTGTATATCACTTTGTTCAACACTTGGATAGGTAAATATCAATATGGTGTACCTCTCTAGAATTGTTATAAGAAAAACAAACAAAGTGAGGAGATGGTGCTCCATATTGGTTAAGAGGAAACTGACGTGAGTTATCTACCCTACCAGCTGAAGGGTGGCTACTCTGAACTGAAGAAGGAAAGGGGAAAATAGCAAACATAGGAGCTTAATAAGAACATTTAGAAATTAAACTAAAAACAAGAATATGTTTCTCTCTTTCTTTAGATATTTAGGAAAAGGGGGCCGGTCTGGCTTGGATAGGCTTGCTTGAGAGTTGTTATATAACCTTTGGTGGATCTTTTTTGTATATTGGTGTATGGATGTATCTGTCTTTTATTGTTTTCTTTTATTGTTTTCTTTTATGTAGGGGATTTTTTGGACTCATGGCACTGATTTATGTGTGTTGGAAGAATATTTGTTTACTCTATGTATAGGTTTACATCATATCTTTTGTTCATACCTTGGGGTACCCTAGTTTGTAACATGAAAATCCAATATACTTCTCTTTTGGATAGTAATTTGTTCCTATCTCCCCCTAATGGATTGTTAATAATTTGTTCTATAGCTTTGAATGTAAAGTGAGTTAACTTTTGTGCGTGTGTGTGGAAATGTTTGGCCACTGGAGTTCTAGGGAATTCTTCTTCTATGGACAAGAGATGTTCTCTAATACGGTCTTTTAGGGGACGTGTTGTAATTCCTACGTATTGTTGTTGACAAAATGTACATGTGATTAGATAAATGATATATGTGGATGTGCAATCCATTCTAGTAGTAATGGGATAAGATTTTTGAGTCTGTGAAGAGGTAAAGGTAAGACTTTTATCAGTATATTTGCAACTCTTACAGGGTACATGACCACATCTATAATTGCCTTTAGTTGGAGTAAGCCAGTTGGTGGTTGGTGAGATTTTGTTGTGAAACTTGTGTGTAATCTTATCTCGTATTGTTGGTGCTCTTTTAGCTACAAATCTAATATGTTTGTGTAATTTGTCCCTTAAGGTAATGTCACCATTGAGAACTGGTAGGTATTTCTTGATGATTCTTTTGATTGTGTGGAATTGATTACTATAACTGGTTACGAAGCTTATGTGTTCTAAGGTAGTTGGTCTAATTGTGTCCTTGTTTATACTGTTAGTTGAACTCTTTACTGGTTTGCTGTTTAATAGTGATGTCCTGTCCATTCTCATTACTTGGGTTTTGACTTTCAAAAGAAGACTTCTCTTGTATCCTCTAGCTATTAGTCGATTGGTGAGTTCTTCAGCTTGTTTAATATATAACTGTAGAGAACTACAGTTTCTTCGCAGCCTAAGATACTGACCCTTAGGGATGCCTCTTTGTGTGTGGGGGGCATGGCAGGAGTCTGCTCTTAGTATCGTGTTTCTTGAAAGAGGTTTCCTAAAGGTGCTAGTCATAATGTCTCCTTGTCTATTGTGTTCTAGTGTAAGATCCAGAAAATCGATGGTTTGATCGTTGGTTTGGTACGTAAATGTCAAATTGAGTGTGTTGTTATTGAAGTAGTCAATGATTTCCTGAATTGTAAGTTCTGTATTTTTCTTGTAAATTATAATTAGGTCGTCTATAAATCTGCCATATATGACTACTTTGTCCTCGAGGGCCAGCCTACCCCCAAAAAGGTAAAGATGTTCAAAATACCCCATATACAAATTTGCATATGAGGGGGCAAACTTGGCCCCCATGGCAGTGCCACATTTTTGGAGGTAGTAGTGGCCCTCGAAGACAAAGTAATTGTGTGTGAGGAGAAATCTGGTAAGTTCCTCAAGAAAAGTAATAAATTCCTCTGAGTAATTAGTGTGTCTTCTCAGCATATGTGTTAGGGCCTTAAGGCCTTCCTCATGGGGGATGCTAGAGTAAAGGGCTGAGACGTCTATGGATAGCCAAGTGTAGTTGTCAAGCCAAGTAATTGCTTGAATTTGTTGTATCAAATGTGTGCTGTCACGTATGTACCCAGGTAAGGACTTGACTGCCTGAAATACGAGATAAGGAAAACCACACTACAAGCTGAGAGTTAGGAATCCTCCGAGCAGAAGAAAATAAACTTTCCAATATAATAAATTAATATTTATGGAATGCATAGGCTCAAACGAAACCTGAAGAAAACTTTAAGAACAAGAGTAAGGCTCCAAGGGAGCAACAGACTTAAACACAGTCCTGATTCAGACAGGACCTGAAAAAATATTGTACTTCCGGCACGTCCACCAGACGCTAGAGCAGCAGAATGGAAAAAAAACGAAACCTGACCCTTGCGGGTACTAACACATAACCCCTTCTCAAGGTCTACCTGGAAAAAAAATAAGATCCTTGAGATCATGCCATATCCTATAGAAAATCTATCTAGCAATAGGCTTATTAGACTGAATCGTGATCTCAAAAACCGATTAGAAAACCCATGCTTAGTTAAAAAATAAGCGATTAATCTCCAAACATTCAACTTCAGAGAAAGTTAAATGAAGATGGCGGACCCCTGAAACAGAAGATCATTCCTCAGCGGAAATTTCACAGAGGTAGAGACAACATCTCTACTAGATACGCCTATCAGACCCTGCGAGGCCACACAGGAGCTAGGAGAAAAACAATGTTCTTCCCCACTTGAACCAAACAGTGATTCACGGAAGGAGAACAAACAGAGAGAAAGATATGCCAACCTGAAGTTCCAAGGAACTGTCAGAGCATTTATCAGAAAGCCTTGAGGATCTCTTGACCTCGAACCGAACTTGGAGATCTGACAAGACCCTAACAGAACCAATTCTGGTAACCTCAACGTGGAAGATAACCTAGAGAACACTTCCGGATGGAGTTCCCACTTCCCAGGATGGGAAGTCAGTCTGTTCAAAATCCGCTTCCTAGAAGTCCACTCCAGAAAAGTGGATAACAAATAGACAGAAACTGTGAGCACCCACCCACAGACAAATCTGAACACTTTAAATCATGAATAAGGAACTCAGAGTTCCTCCCTGAAGGACGATGTAAGCTACAGAGGCTATGGTTTCTGACTGAAACCCAATAAACTGGGTTAAAGACAACTGAAGCCAAAACATCAGGGCATTGCAACTTGCTCTCAACTCTAAATGATGAAGGGGAGAATAGACCTCCTATGACCAAGACCCTGCACCTTCAATGAGTCCTAGACTCCTCCCCAGTCCAGCAGGTTGGCGGCCGCAGTCCCAAACGCTCAGTAAGGACTCCGAAGCATGAGTCCTGAGACCGAAGATCCAATTAAAACCCCATAGGAAGAGGCCCTAGTTGACTGACCTATAGTCTCTGAGACAAGCATTATTCCACTATCTGAGTATGCACAACTGCAAATCTCACATACGGTATCGAGCAAGGGAAGATGTCCATGGAAGCCACCATCAGACCAATCACCTCCATACCCTGAGCCACTGAATGCCAAACAGTAGACTGAAGAGAGAGGCAAGAGAAAGGAATTTGACTCTTCTGACCTCCGTCAGACAGAATCTTAACGATAGGGAATCAATTATAGTCCCTAAGCACACTCCCCTTGAAGCTGAGACAAAGAAGCTCCCTTCCAGCTCCACCTTCTTGCAGAAAGATGGGGCCTGAACTAATAGAGCGTCCAGGAAGGACGCCCCTGCAATCCCGGTAACCGAATTACAGCCCATAAAGAGAAAACACTGGAAACTGTGGCAAAGCCATAGTTGAACCACAAACAGAATTATTTTGTCCGGAAGGGCCAAACTAAAAAATCTTTAATTGAAAATGGAACCCGATAGTATATATCCTTAAAGACTAGGGTCGCTATAAACTGACCCTCTTGCACCAAGAAGAATGGAGCAAATAGTCTCCGTCCTGAAAGACGGCACTCTGAAAAACTTGGTCAGACATTTACTGACTAAATTAGGAGGAAAAGATCCCTCTTTTTTTTCAAACAAAATGAAAAAGAAACTAACCCCTGTTCCGAAACTGGAACATTACTCCCAGGGTGGAAGATCCTTTCCACTGTCCGCCTGCAAGGTAAGCAAGTTAGCCCCCTAGCTACTGAACACATTTCCAGAACGCCCTTCCTCTTATCTGGACTACAGATAATCTTGGGACGTGCAAAATAGACTGCCCCTCTAAGGGCAAACGCTTCATGCTGATAAGAGCAAACTGCGGGTTTCTTTAATTACTACTCCCTGATCCAAGACTGACTAGGTATCCAAGAGGACTTGAACTGCTACTGCTTGGAAGACAAAGGGGAAGCCGAAGTTACAAAGGAAGTAACAGTATAAAAAAGTGGCATAACTGCCCTTATGTCCTGGATATCCTCACTGAGTCCTCCAAATAAAATCAGACAAAGCGTCGAACCAAAAAGATGCCACACTTGTCCAAAAAGGCTTCCATCCTTACAAGAGCATCTATACTTTATATGGATTGTAGATCTCTTAACCAAAATAGCAATGGCACCTACTACTTTAAACATCATGAACCATGACATTCAAAGGAGACAGCTTACCTGAGAAAATTCTCCTATCACAGTAGGAAACAGGAAAAAAATTTCAGAGATGAATCCTAGTATACGTTAAATGTACTAGATTTTGAGGATCTACCACGACAGGGGAGCCGAGGTTTATCCAGTAGCCAACCCCTCCTAAATAATACACAAGGGAGTTCAGGTTTGATCTGAAGAGAACTACTTCAGCACCAGATGAAGGAATTATACAGTCCGAAACCGAGCTTTTACCCTCTGTAAGCAAATAACTCCTCCAGGAGATTGAGAGGAACTGCAGGGCACTGCATGTGATGCCAGAGAAAACTTGGGACACAAAGGAGAAACTGTTCTGAACAGCATCATCCAAGGAGACATTGGGCTCAGAGGTTAACATATAAATATAAAATATATTACATTTTTGCCACAGCGACACCCCTGACCTGATAATATATCATAACTGTCAGGAAAAGAATGAGTGACAGCTGAATGTTGTAACTCAAGACATCCTAATTACATAGGAACAGAATTTGGTTGAATTAAAAAAAATGCCCATTAAACAGCCATAAGCCCACATAGGCTGGAAGAGCACAACAGATTTAACCCTATATAGGCTGGAGCACTATAGACTGAAAGTTTAATTAAAATAAAAAATAACATATAGAGTTAAAATATAGTGGCAGAATAATACAAAATATAATAATTTAACACGAGATAGAGCTTCCTGACTGTGTGATTATAAGATGAATAAAGCACTTAAGCCAGCTAGTGTCTGAACGGCAGTTGAACGATCACTAACTACACGCAGCAACAGCTGCGATAACGCTTCTTATTTTGACATGAACAGGTACCTTATAAAGACCTCTTACAACTTGCCCTGTATGAGCCCTCCAGAGAAATCTCACTATCAACCCCTCGCTCCGTTTTTAAGGAGACAAGGGGGCGTGGCCAACTACAGGCTCAGAAGGAGAGCTGAAAATGGCGATTCCCCACCACAACTAAGGAAGAAGGCGGAATTTAACTAACTAAATACACAAGCAGACAGAGATGCAGTGCACAGCTATAATTATCACGCACCTCATCCTGTCATAGCCGCCATTGGACCTGCTCCGGCAGCAGAAAAACAAAGTGCCATTTAAAATATTACACACAGTGATAATCTGAAGAAAACCCAACACTGCACCGCTCAGCATTAAAGAGTGTGCTCTCTAAGGGTAGCATTCTAGCAATTCATAGTAGTATTAAGTACCCTTAAAACAAATATACAGGGGATCAGGAAAAAACATGAGAAACACTGCACTCATTTTCCCCTAATGAGCCTTATACCATAAACAGGGAATACTTTATAAAGTATTACCCCTAGTCTCCTGTCACCAGTGCCTGCATCCTGCCCGAAATATCCTACCCCAGGATATATAGTGTCCAAAAATTGCAGTCTATTTTCTGAAGTGCAAGTCCCCCAAATTATAGAAGACTGAACACTTACCCGCATCTAGCCATCCGGCAGGAGGACAGCCTACCTAGCGTGAGAGGATGCACAGAGGCCTGTAGAAAAAAGAAAGACAGAGTAAACGTACTCAGGCTTTCTATACCAGGGCAGCAAAATGTTAGGAAAACGCCCACCTCACAAGTTCGCAACTGCTTAAAAACTACCACAGCCCTACTGAAGAGACTAACGTGGAGCACAGCTATACCCAAAAGTGATGGAAGGCAGAGCAATCCTGCCCTGACTTCAAAACAAAAAAATCTTGATAGAAGAAATCCTTAACAGACACCTAATTACTTCACCTCCTCTTTGCACTAGAGGCAAAGAGAATGACTGGGGGTTATGGGAAGGGAAGTGATACTTAACAGCTTTGTTGTGGTGCTCTTTGCCTCCTCCTGCTGGCCAGGAGTGATATTCCCAACAGTAATTAATGATGATCCGTGGACTCACCGTGTCATTAGCCCCAAGGCAGAACATGCAGTGATCTGAGATGTCATCGCACAAAATGCATCATGTCTGCAGAAAGATCAGGGCACATGCAGGAACTGTATGCACTTTAACTATGCAGCACTGCTGTACTTTAGACTATGCTCTTCAAACAGAGCTGTAATCTGGCTGCACTGTGTAATTGCATCTAGAGCTAAGTGCTGTTTGAAGTGAGCAGTCCATTGATTGTTGACTGGCTCTCAGATTTTTATATACCTGCCTCTTAGCCTTTCCCAGTCTGTAAGACATTCATATCAGCAATGCACCTTTTTAATTACTACATTTCTGCATGTCTGCAGCTAATTTGCAATGCAATTTTCAACTAGTGCACTATATTATAAAATTTTAAAAATTGCTTTATTCTTTAGTTAACCAACACATTGCAATTGAACTGCCTAATTTAAAATTGAATTTTATTTAAAGATGATATGCAGAACAATTTTTACTAAAAAAAATCTCACTGCAGAAAGTGAAAAAAGTTCTGCCTCTGGGGTCATTAGAAAGAAATTCAAAGTCTGTCCCAATTTCCCTTTCCTTGTATCGTGACAGCCATCAGCCAATCACAAAAACACTTATGTATACACTGTACACTATTGAACATGTTTAATAGGAGCTGGTGCCTTAACAAGTATACAAATAAAAATAATTTATAAATTTAAAAATAATGAACGCAAATTGGAAAGTTGTTGTTTTTTTTTAAATTGTATTCTCTATCTGAATCATTAAACTTTAATTTTCACTTTAGTATCCCTTTAATGACTGCCTTTCTTGGTTCCTGGGTTATGCCATCTCTAATGTTTCCAGAAAATTATGTACTTATAAATATTGTTTGAATTCTGAATTTCAAAATACAGATAACTATTAGCATTGTAACACCCCAAGTTTTATCTATTACTAAGTATTTTATACACAATCAAATAATATACAAACCAACAACTGCACCTCAAAATGATGTCTTTAAATTAAAAGCCAGCGAAGATTAACCTTAATAAAATCATTCTTTTCAAATCAGACAAAATGCAGCTTAAAGTGAATGTCAATTTTGATGCTAAAGTGCCCGGTTTTTAAAAATTTGATTAAAAACAGGGGCACTTGAATTCATCAAAATTTACATTTCACTCCTGTTAAGAAAAAAAAAAAAAACTTACCTTTTAAACTTGACAGCAGCTCCAGCTTCCCCCGGTCATCACAAGCCATTTTTGATGTCAGAAATGATGGATAGGTCATTTCCCCCCCCCCCCCCGGGGGAATCAGTGTCTGATTCAACACCGTGATTGGAGGAAGCCGGATTCCTCATTTTAGATCCAGGAAGAGGCTTTGCAATGGGTGGAGGAAGCTGGAGCTGCTGTGAAGTTTAAAAGGTAAGTTTTTTTTCACTACAGGAGTGAAATGTAAATTTTGATGAATTAAAGTGCCCCTGTTTTTAATTGAATTTTTAAAAACCCGGCACTTTAGCATCAAAATTGACAGTTACTGTAGACTCCTATGAAATGAAAGGTGCAGATCACTGTGGGCGCAAATAAATATATAAATACAGGGTGAAAATACGGTGTTTGGGATTAGATATCTGCAAAAGTTTGTAAATTGTTGTTTTAAGCAAATTTAAAAAAAACAAAACATTATGTACGTTTTAGAACATGCCATTATCTTTTAAATAGCTGTGTGCAAAGTGACAAATGACGCCTATTTATAGCAGATTATAGTGTATGGTACTTACCTACAGAGGCCAGTTAGGTACATGCGATCCCTAATTAAATCAGCTGCTTGGTTTCTCAGTGCATTTCTCAAAGCTTTTCCAGCACATGAAACACTCTCACTGTGGATCTAAACACAAAAACAGAAGGGTTAGCCGCATTGATTACCGACTTCTGTATTAGATTAAGTTGCACACTTCCAGTTTAAAGACATATTATATGTTCCTTATTACTTGCACATACAATTCATTATGTCATATCACTTAGTGATCATTAATGTGACCTAAAGTTATACCAGTCATTTTGTTGTTTGTCTGTTCTACCTATCAAAGATAAATCATTGTCTAGAAAACCACCATATTCTTGTATGCTCATAGAGGACTTAACATTTCTTATTTTTATTCTTTAAAATAAAAGATGGTATCAGCAGCCAAATATTCACTCATAATATTTTATTCTCCGCCCCCACATTTTATCAAAGCAATTTATCATCCCCACAAGTAAATATCAAACCTTTACTCATCTGATACTCCCATCATTTCTTCTCTTACGAATAGCAATTCGTACTCAATTCCTTATATTCCCCTATTCCCCTCTTAACTCTCCCATCCCAACACTCTCACCCATCCCAATACCCAAACTCATCTCTGAACATTTAATTTTTTAATCTCAGTCATCAGAAAGGAGTGTCAGCACTTAATAACTGCCACAAGAGGGCATTCCTCATTGCACTTATTGGTCTACCTTTGCGTTCACTTCATCTTCGAATGTATTTCTCCAAAAGACAGACAATATGAATGTCATATTTTGGATTAATTTAAAGGGATAGTCTAGTCAAAATTAAACTTTCATGATTCAGATAAAACATGCAATGTTAAGCAACTTTCTAATTTACTCCTATTATCAATTTTTCCTCGTTCTCTTGGTATCTTTATTTGAATGTAAGCTTACGAGTCGGCCCATTTTTGGTTCAGCACCTGGGTAGCACTTGCTGATTGGTTAGCCACCAATCAGAAATTGCTACTTAGGTTCTGAACCAAAAATGGTCCGGCTTCTATGCTTACAGTCTTGCTTTTTCAAATAAAGATACCAAGAGAATGAAGAAAGATTGGTAATAGGAGTAAATTAGTAAGTTGCTTAACATTGCATGCTCTATCTGAATCATGAAAGTTTAATTTTGACTAAACTATTATATATAATGCCTGTCTCTAAGCCCCTATAGAAAGCCTCTTACCACATGCTTTTTATTTGCTTTTCACAACAGGAGACTTCTAGTTCATGTGAACCATATAGATAACGTGTTCATGCAGAGTTATTTAAGATTTAGCACAACACAGTAGTAACTGCAAGTCAATAGATAATAAACTAAAAGTCTCTTGTTTAAAGTTATGGAATTGATTAACATAAAAAGGGATTTCAGCTAAATGAAGCCCAAAATTTAACAGTAAAGTAAAAATAAATTTTCATGATTCAGATACAGCAAGTTAAACAACTAATTTACTTCTGTTATCTAATTTATTTTGTTCTCTTGGTAAACTTTGTTGAAAAGGATACTTAGGTAGGCTCAGCAGCACCAAAGCATGACTGGAGCTAGCTGCTGACTGGTGTCTGTACATAAATGCCCTGGCACTGGCTCACCTAATGAGTTAAAAGGGACAGTCTACTCTACATTTTACTTCTGTGATTTACTTGTATCTAAGCCTCTGACAGACTTCCATTTTAGCCAATCAGTGTTGACTCATAAATAACTCCATGAGTGAGCACAATGTTATTTATTTTGCATAGATAAACTAGCACTCTCTAGCTGTAAAAAAATTGTCATAAATCAACTAAGACAAGAGGTGGGCTTCAAGGGCTTAGAAATTAGCATATGAGCCCACCTAGGTTTAGCCTTCAACAAAGAATGCTAAGAGAAAGTAAATTTGATGATAAAAGTTAATTGGAAAGTTGTTTAAAATTGCATGCCCTATCTGAATCATGAAAGTTTAATTGTGACTAGACTGTCTCTTTAACCCCTTAATGACCGGACCATTTTTCAATTTTCTTACCCTTAATGACAATGGCTATTTTTACATTTCTGCAGTGTTTGTGTTTAGCTGTAATTTTCCTCTTACTCATTTACTGTACCTACACATTATATACCTTTTTTCTCGCCATTAAATGGACTTTCTAAAGATACCATTATTTTCATCATGTCTTATAATTTACTAAAAAAATAATAATAAAATATGAGGAAAAAATGGAAAAAAAACACACTTTTTCTAACTTTGACCCCCAAAATCTGTTACACATCTACAATCACCAAAAAACACCCATGCTAAATAGTTTCTAAATTTTGTCCTGAGTTTAGAAATACCCAATGTTTACATGGTCTTTGCTTTTTTTGCAATTTATGGGGCAATAAATACAAGTAGCACTTCGCTATTTCCAAACCACTTTTTTTCAAAATTAGCGCTAGTTACATTGGAACCCTGATATCTGTCAGGAATACCTGAATATCCCTTGACATGTATATATATTTTTTTAGAAGACAACCCAAAGTATTGATCTAGGCCCATTTTGGTATATTTCATGCCACCATTTCACCGCCAAATGCGATCAAAAAAAAGTTCACTTTTTCACAATATTTGTCACAAACTTTAGGTTTCCCACTGAAATTATTTACAAACAGCTTCTGCAATTATGCCACAAATGGTTGTAAATGCTTCTCTGGGATCCCCTTTTTTCAGAAATAGCAGATTTATATGGCTTTGGGGTTGCTTTTTGGTAATTAGAAGGCCGCTAAATGCCGCTGCGCACCACACGTGTTTTATGCCCAGGAGTGTAGGGGTTAATTAGGGAGCTTGTAGGGAGCTTGTAGGGTTAATTTTAGCTTTAGTGTAGTGTAGTAGACAACCCCAAGTATTGATCTAGGCCCATTTTGGTATATTTTATGCCACCATTTCACCGCCAAATGCGAGCAAATAAAAAAAAAAACTTTACATTTTTCACAATTTTAGGTTTCTCACTGAAATTATTTACAAACAGCTTGTGCTATTATGGCAGAAATTGTTGTAAAAGCTTCTCTGGGATCCCCTTTGTTCAGAAATAGCAGACTTATATGGCTTTGGCGTTCCTTTTTGGTAATTAGAAGGCCGCTAAATGCTGCTGCGCACCACACGTTAATTATGCCCAGCAGTGAAGGGGTTAAATTAGGTAGCTTGTAGGGAGTTTGCAGGGTTAATTTTAGAGATCAGCCTCCCACCTGACACATCCCACCCCCTGATCCCTCCCAAACAGCTCTCTTCCCTCCCCCACCCCACAATTGTTCCCGCCATCTTAAGTACTGGCAGAAAGTGTGCCAGTACTAAATAAAGGAGTTTTTTTTTTTTTTTAAATAAAAATAATAAAATATTTTAGCTGTGATGGACCCCTGCCTTAGCCCCAACCTCCCTGATCCCCCCTCGAGCTCTCTAACCCTCTCCCCTACCTAATTACCGCCATCTTGGGTACTGGCAGCTGTCTGCCAATACCCAGTTTGGCCCCAAAAACCCCCCAAAAAGTATTTTTATTTTATTTTTAACTTTAAGACTATTTCTGTAGTGTAGCAGCCCCCCCCGATACCCCCACCCCCTCCCCCTCCCAGATCCTTTTATATTTCAAATTTGTTTTTTTTTCCTTTTTCTCCCTTTTTTGCCCTCATTCATTGGTGTCAGTGTGGATAATGTGTGCACGTGCACGCGCGCACCATGCACGCGCACCGTGAACACTCACATGCACGTGCACACTCATCCCCTCGTGCACGCGCACGCACATCGTGCACGCGCGCACGCACCTTCACACCCGGATAGTGGACACTGGCAGTCTGGCACTATCGCTACCGGTGTAGAGAGGGCCACAGAGTGGCTCTCTTTGCATCGGAGGCTTGTAAAGTGGTATTGCAGGATGCCTCCATATCGAGGCATCACTGCAATACCCTCAGAGCTGTTGGAAGCATTTGTGATGGCTTCCAGCACTCTGTTAGACAACTGACGTACCAGGTACGTCCATTGTCATTAACTGCTAGTTTTTGCATGACGTACCTGGTACGTCAGTTGTCATTAAGGGGTTAAGCTAGCTTCCAATAGTGCATTGCTGGTCCTTCAACAAAGAATACCAAGACAAAGAGGTAAACTTGATAACAAATGTAAAATGGAAAGTTTAAAAATGCATAGGTTTTATCTGAGTCACCAAAAAAAACAGAATTTATGCTTACCTGATAAATTACTTTCTCCAACGGTGTGTCCGGTCCACGGCGTCATCCTTACTTGTGGGATATTCTCTTCCCCAACAGGAAATGGCAAAGAGTCCCAGCAAAGCTGGTCACATGATCCCTCCTAGGCTCCGCCCACCCCAGTCATTCGACCGACGGACAGGAGGAAATATATATAGGAGAAACCATATGATACCGTGGTGACTGTAGTTAGAGAAAATAATTCATCAGACCTGATTAAAAAACCAGGGCGGGCCGTGGACCGGACACACCGTTGGAGAAAGTAATTTATCAGGTAAGCATAAATTCTGTTTTCTCCAACATTGGTGTGTCCGGTCCACGGCGTCATCCTTACTTGTGGGAACCAATACCAAAGCTTTAGGACACGGATGAAGGGAGGGAGCAAATCAGGTCACCTAAATGGAAGGCACCACGGCTTGCAAAACCTTTCTCCCAAAAATAGCCTCCGAAGAAGCAAAAGTATCAAATTTGTAAAATTTGGCAAAAGTGTGCAGTGAAGACCAAGTCGCTGCCTTACATATCTGGTCAACAGAAGCCTCGTTCTTGAAGGCCCATGTGGAAGCCACAGCCCTAGTGGAGTGAGCTGTGATTCTTTCAGGAGGCTGCCATCCGGCAGTCTCATAAGCCAATCGGATAATGCTTTTAAGCCAAAAGGAAAGAGAAGTAGAAGTCGCTTTTTGACCTCTCCTTTTACCAGAATAAACAACAAACAAGGAAGATGTTTGTCTGAAATCTTTAGTAGCCTCTAAATAGAATTTTAGAGCACGGACTACGTCCTAATTGTGTAACATACGTTCCTTCTTTGAAACTGGATTCGGACACAAAGAAGGTACAACTATCTCCTGGTTAATATTTTTGTTGGAAACAACTTTCGGAAGAAAACCAGGCTTAGTACGCAAAACCACCTTATCTGTATGGAACACCAGATAGGGCGGAGAACACTGCAGAGCAGATAACTCTGAAACTCTTCTAGCAGAAGAAATTGCAACCAAAAACAAAACTTTCCAAGATAATAACTTAATATCTACGGAATGTAAGGGTTCAAACGGAACCCCTTGAAGAACTGAAAGAACTAGATTTAGACTCCAGGGAGGAGTCAAAGGTCTGTAAACAGGCTTGATCCTAACCAGAGCCTGAACAAATGCTTGAACATCTGGCACAGCTGCCAGTCTTTTGTGAAGTAAAACAGATAAAGCAGAGATCTGTCCCTTCAGAGAACTTGCAGATAATCCTTTCTCCAAACCTTCTTGTAGAAAGGATAGAATCTTAGGAATTTTTATTTTGTTCCATGGGAATCCTTTAGATTCACACCAACAGATATATTTTTTCCATATTTTATGGTAAATTTTTCTAGTTACAGGCTTTCTAGCCTGAATCAGAGTATCTATTACAGAATCTGAAAACCCACGCTTTGATAAAATCAAGCGTTCAATCTCCAAGCCGTCAGTTGGAGGGAAACCAGATTCGGATGTTCGAATGGACCCTGAACAAGAAGGTCCTGTCTCAAAGGTAGCTTCCATGGTGGAGCCGATGACATATTCACCAGGTCTGCATACCAAGTCCTGCGTGGCCACGCAGGAGCTATCAAGATCACCGAGGCCCTCTCCTGATTGATCCTGGCTACCAGCCTGGGGATGAGAGGAAACGGTGGGAATACATAAGCTAGGTTGAAGGTCCAAGGTGCTACTAGTGCATCTACTAGGGTCGCCTTGGGATCCCTGGATCTGGACCCGTAGCAAGGAACCTTGAAGTTCTGACGAGACGCCATCAGATCGATGTCTGGAATGCCCCATAATTGAGTTATTTGGGCAAAGATTTCCGGATGGAGTTCCCACTCCCCCGGATGGAATGTCTGACGACTCAGAAAATCTGCTTCCCAATTTTCCACTCCTGGGATGTGGATCGCAGACAAGTGGCAGGAGTGATCCTCCGCCCATTGAATTATCTTGGTCACTTCTTTCATCGCCAGGGAAGTCCTTGTTCCCCCCTGATGATTGATATATGCAACGGTCGTCATGTTGTCTGACTGAAACCTTATGAATTTGGCCTTTGCTAGTTGAGGCCAAGCTCTGAGAGCATTGAATATCGCTCTCAGTTCCAGAATGTTTATCGGGAGAAGAGACTCTTCCCGAGACCATAGACCCTGAGCTTTCAGGGATTCCCAGACCGCGCCCCAGCCCACTAGGCTGGCGTCGGTCGTGACAATGACCCACTCTGGTCTGCGGAAGCTCATTCCCTGTGACAGATTGTCCAGGGTCAGCCACCAACGGAGTGAATCTCTGGTCTTTTGATCTACTTGAATCGTCGGAGACAAGTCTGTATAATCCCCATTCCACTGTCTGAGCATGCACAGTTGTAATGGTCTTAGATGAATTCGTGCAAAAGGAACTATGTCCATTGTTGCAACCATCAATCCTATTACTTCCATGCACTGCGCTATGGAAGGACGAGGAACAGAATGAAGTACTTGACAAGAGCTTAGAAGTTTTGATTTTATGACCTCTGTCAGAAAAATCCTCATTTCTAAGGAATCTATTATTGTTCCCAAGAAGGGAACTCTTGTTGAAGGGGACAGAGAACTTTTTTCTTTGTTCACCTTCCATCTGTGAGATCTGAGAAAGGCTAGGACGATGTCCGTATGAGCCTTTGCTTTTGACAGGGACGACGCTTGAATCAGGATGTCGTCCAAGTAAGGTACTACTGCAATGCCCCTTGGTCTTAGAACCGCTAGAAGGGACCCTAGTACCTTTGTGAAAATCCTTGGAGCAGTGGCTAATCCAAATGGAAGTGCCACAAACTGGTAATGCTTGTCCAGAAAAGCGAACCTTAGGAACTGATGATGTTCCTTGTGGATAGGAATATGTAGGTACGCATCCTTTAAATCCACGGTAGTCATAAATTGATTTTCCTGGATAGTAGGTAGGATCGTTCGAATAGTTTCCATTTTGAACGATGGTACCCTGAGAAATTTGTTTAGGATCTTTAGATCCAAAATTGGTCTGAATGTTCCCTCTTTTTTGGGAACTATGAACAGATTGGAATAAAATCCCATTCCTTGTTCTCTTATTGGAACTGGATGTATCACTCCCATCTTTAACAGGTCTTCTACACAATGTAAGAATGCCTGTCTCTTTATTTGGTTTGAAGATAATTGAGACCTGTGGAACCTTCCCCTTGGGGGTAGTTCCTTGAATTCCAGGAGATAACCTTGAGAAACTATTTCTAGCGCCCAAGGATCCTGAACATCTCTTGCCCAAGCCTGAGCAAAGAGAGAAAGTCTGCCCCCCACTAGATCCGGTCCCGGATCGGGGGCTATCCCTTCATGCTGTTTTGGTAGCAGTGGTAGGCTTCTTGGCCTGCTTACCCTTGTTCCAGCCTTGCATTGGTTTCCAGGCTGGTTTGGGTTGTGAAGTATTACCCTCTTGCTTAGAGGATACAGAATTAGAGACTGGTCCGTTGCTGCGAAAGGGACGAAAATTAGGCTTATTATTAGCCTTAAAAGACCTATCCTGTGGGAGGGCGTGGCCCTTTCCCCCAGTGATGTCTGAAATAATCTCTTTCAAATCAGGTCCAAATAATGTTTTACCTTTGAAAGGAATGTTAAGCAATTTTGTCTTGGAAGACACATCCGCTGACCAAGACTTTAGCCAAAGCACTCTGCGCGCCACGACAGCAAACCCTGAATTTTTCGCCGCTAATCTAGCTAATTGCAAAGCGGCATCTAAAACAAAAGAGTTAGCCAATTTAAGTGCTTGAACTCTGTCCATAACCTCCTCATACGAAGATTCTTTACTGAGCGATTTTTCTAGTTCCTCGAACCAGAAACACGCTGCCGTAGTGACAGGAACAATGCATGAAATTGGTTGTAGAAGGTAACCTTGCTGTACAAAAATCTTTTTAAGCAAACCCTCTAATTTCTTATCCATAGGATCTTTGAAAGCACAACTATCTTCGATAGGAATAGTAGTGCGTTTGTTTAGAGTAGAAACCGCCCCCTCGACCTTGGGGACTGTCTGCCATAAGTCCTTTCTGGGGTCGACTATAGGAAATAATTTCTTAAATATAGGGGGGGGGACAAAAGGTATGCCGGGCCTTACCCACTCTTTATTTACTATGTCCGCCACCCGCTTGGGTATAGGAAAAGCGTCGGGGGGCACCGGAACCTCTAGGAACTTGTCCATCTTACATAATTTCTCTGGAATGACCAAATTGTCACAATCATCCAGAGTAGATAACACCTCCTTAAGCAGTGCGCGGAGATGTTCTAATTTAAATTTAAATGTCACAACATCAGGTTCAGCTTGATGAGAAATTTTTCCTGAATCTGAAATTTCTCCATCAGACAAAACCTCCCTCATGGCCCCTTGAGATTGGTGTGAGGGTATGTCAGAACAGTTATCATCAGCGTCCTCTTGCTCTTCAGTGTTTAAAACAGAGCAATCGCGCTTTCTCTGATAAGTAGGCATTTTGGATAAAAGATTTGCTATGGAGTTATCCATTACAGCCGTTAATTGTTGCATGGTAATAAGTATTGGCGCACTAGATGTACTAGGGGCCTCCTGTGTGGGCATAACTGGTGTAGACACAGTAGGGGATGATGTAGTATCATGTTTACTCCCCTCATTTGAGGAATCATCTTGGGCAATATCATTATCTGTTGCATTACTGTCCTTACTTTGTTTGGACACTATGGCACAATTATCACATAAATTTAAATGGGGAGACACATTGGCTTTCATACATATAGAACATAGCTTATCTGATGGTACAGACATGTTAAACAGGCTTAAACTTGTCAACAAAGCACAAAAAACGTTTTAAAATAAAACCGTTACTGTCACTTTAAATTTCAAACTGAAAACACTTTTTTACTGAATATGTGAAAAAGTATGAAGGAATTGTTCAAAATTCACCAAAATTTCACCACAGTGTCTTAAAGCATTAAAAGTATTGCACACCAAATTTCAGAGCTTTAACCCTTAAATTAACGGAACCGGAGCCGTTTTTACATTTAACCCCTATACAGTCCCAGAATGAGGCTCTGTCTATAACTAGAAAGGCCCCCATCTGAAAAAGGTGTCCAACACAGTGCCTGCCGTTTTTCTAAACATTCCCCAAGATTATAATACCAATAATTAGTTAGAATCTGCATAATATGCCTAGTAAAGCAATTGTTTTAGCCCAGAAAAATGTCTACCAGTTTTTAAGCCCTTTTTGAAGCCCTTTATTCTTTTATGTTTAACTAAGAAAATGGCTTACCGGTCCCCATGAGGGGAAATGACAGCCTTCCAGCATTACATGGTCTTGTTAGAAATATGGCTAGTCATACCTTAAGCAGAAAAGACTGCTAACTGTTTCCCCCAACTGAAGTTACTTCATCTCAACAGTCCTGTGTGGAAACAGCAATCGATTTCAGTTACTGTCTGCTAAAATCATCTTCCTCTTACAAACAGAAATCTTCATACTTTTCTGTTTCAGAGTAAATAGTACATACCAGCACTATTTTAAAATAACAAACACTTGATAGAAGAATAAAACTACATTTAAACACCAAAAAACTCTTAACCATCTCCGTGGAGATGTTGCCTGTGCAACGGCAAAGAGAATGACTGGGGTGGGCGGAGTCTAGGAGGGATCATGTGACCAGCTTTGCTGGGACTCTTTGCCATTTCCTGTTGGGGAAGAGAATATCCCACAAGTAAGGATGACGCCGTGGACCGGACACACCAATGTTGGAGAAAAAGGTTTGTTTTTCATGCCCCTTTGAAGTATACAAGATATGTGCATGTTTTTAAATACCAATTTATTAATAACGTTTCACTTTTGAATGTAATACGGTTTCAGCTAAAGCAAGAGCATCCATTTGCAATAGTTGGTGAAGCTACACTATGGGGTCGATTTATCAAGCTGCGGCGGACGCGCTGCAGCTCGTCTCTCGCAGGCTGAATTCTGCTGCTGGAATTCAGCATTGCACAAGAATCAAACGTTGCACTCTTGTGCAATGCTGCCTCCTGCCTGTGCACAGCCAATCACATACGGGTAGCAGCTGTCAATCTCCCCGGTCGGATGAGACCGGGGAGATTGAAATTCGCCACCTAAGAGGTGGCGAAATGTAAGAGAAGCAGCGGTCTGATGGCCGCTGCTTGTTAAATACAGACTGCAGGTTCTCTTGTGAGAACCTGCAGCCGTAGGCAGGCGAAGGGCTTGATAAATCAACCCCTAAATATCCAAAACCATAGTTTTAAATAGATCAGCTGCTGATACTTTAGTTTCTGCTACCCTGAAGCATGATTTGTGGTCTAAAGCCCCGGAGACCCATACACACTGCCCTTGACAAGTCTTTACAATAGGCTAATCAATCCACCCGACTATGCAGATCTTTCACTGGACTAAACCAATTCTACCTTCTTGCCGACTCAGATTTTAAACATTCCATAGTTATGGCACTAGTACGTTTTTCTTGTCTTAGCTCTGAAAGCACTTTTCTTAATTGGACTTTTGATTTGGAGAAATAAAAATAAGATCTCATATTCTATATGGAATCTAAGCATTACTTTTGGAAGTTTGGACATAATTATTACAATATGACTGTATTCTGATTGATGATAATGCATCACACAATATGCTACAAGTTTTTTTTGGGTGAAAATTCTGCACACGCCAAAAAAAAAGAAAAAAGGAAGAAGTAATCCTTGAAGCCAAATTCCAGAAATACCTCTCTTAATTAATAAAGACAACATCAAAGTATCCATAAGTGTAGGTAGTCGAGCCAGAGGCAAGAAAAAGGCACACTACTGGAACTATAAATATACAAAAAAACCTGCTAAAAAACATCTAAATGGCTAAATATATTATATAAATCATGCATGGAGTTTCAGCAGCTTTCCCCACCGGTAGGTTGCTGATAATGAGATCAAGTAATTGGTCTTACTGTACTCCTCTTTCCGATCTCCCATTCACACATCATAAGCAACATTGCTTTGTGTTACTGACCAACAAACATGGAGGAGGAAACGTGATGGTCTGGGGCTCTTTTGCTGGATCCAGAGTCAGCGTGGCACCCTGAACCAAAACTACTACCACAGCATTTTGCAGTGCCATCCAATACCCTCCGGTTTATGCCTAGTTGATAACAACCCAAAACATACCTGCAGGCTGTGTCAGAACTACCTTAGAAGAAAAGAACAAAATAGTAGGCTTCAAATCATGGAATGGCCAGCACAATCTCCAGACTTAAACCCCATTGAGCTGGTTTGGGATGAACTGGACAGAAGGGTTAATGCAAAGCAACCTACAAGTGCAACACATTTGTGGGAACTTCTGCAACAGTGTTGGGAAGAACTTTCCAAACAATATTTGATTTCCATTGTAGAAAGAATGCCACCAGTGTGTTCGGCTGTTATATCTGCAAAAGGTGGCTACTTTAATGAGTTAAAAATGTAGAGTACATTTTGTTAAAAAAAATTATTCCATGATTTATTTTTATGTCCAATTGTTTATTTGTTCTATGATTTATTTACAGAGTACATTGAGACATTAAACTGCATACATTTTATTAAAAACTGGAAAAATTAAGGTGTTCCAAAACTTTTGACTGGTAGTGTATATTATTTAGTAAAGCAACATTAAAAACAAACAAACACACAACTGTAATACATATTAAAATGCTCTTTTAGAAAAAAACAACAACAAAGAAAAACATGACTTTAATGTCCCTTTAAAGGGACAGTCTACTTGGAAATTCTTATTGTGTAAAAAGATAGATAATCCCTTTATTACCCTTTCTCCAGTTGTGCATAACCAACATGGTTAAAATAATATAGATTTTACCTATATGATTACCTGTATCTAAGCCACTGCAGACTGCCCCTTATCTCAGTGCTTTTCACAATCTTGCAGTTTAGCCAATCATTGCTGGTTCTTGTAAAACCATTATCATTCGTGAGCACAATGTTATTTGTATGGCACACATGAACTAGCACTGTCTGGGTGGGCAATTATCTCCAATTATCTACATCTCCCATAATGCTCTTTCAGCCATAATGCTGGCAAAGCATCATGGGAGATGTAGTCCATAACATCAGGAAGGTCGATAGTTGCTCACCCCTGGTCTAGCTAGCTGTGCAAGATTTAAAAATCTCTGAGATAAGGGGCTGCCTGTTGAGGCTAAGAAACAGGCAAACTTAGAGGTTATAAAGTATATTAATAAAACAATGTTTGCTGTGCAAAGCTGGAGAATGGATATTAAAGGGGTCATCTATATTTTAAAACAATAAAAAAAACTCAAGTGGACTGTCACTATAGTAAAAGAAAAGAAAAAAAGTAATCGAATGACTGAGATCAGTGCCTGAAGTGATAATTTGAGCAAATTCGTCTACAATACCAGTCTGTGAGGGAATGTACTATTATAAGCAGACAAGAATAACAAAATTGATGCTTACCTGATAAATGTATTTCTTTCCGGATATGGCGAGTCCACAACGTCATCAATTACTAGTGGGAATATCTCTCCTGTCCAGCAGGAGTCGGCAAAGAGCATCACAGCAAAGCTGTTAAATATCACTCCCCTTCCCATAATCCCCAGTCATTCAACCGAAGGGAAATGGAAAAAGGAATAACACAAAGGTGTGGAAGTGCCTAAAGTTTAATCAAAAATAACTGTCTTAAATATAAGGGTGGGGTCGTGAACTCACCATATCCAGAAATAAATTTATCATCAGGTAAGCATAAATGTTGTTTTCTTTCCTAAGATATGGTGAGTCCACGTCATCAGTTACTAGTGGGAACCAATGAGGACACAGATGACTAGGGAGGGAAAAAGACAGGTGGACCTAAACAGAAGGCACCACCGCTTGAAGAACCTTCCTCCCAAAAGAGGCCTCAGCTGAGGCAAAAGTATGAAATTTATAAAATTTTGAAAAAAATGTGCAGAGAGGAACAAGTTGCAGCCTTGTAAATCTGTTCCACAGAAGCTTCATTTTTTAAAGCCCAAGAAGACGAGACAGCCCTAGTGGAATGAGCTGTAACTCTCTCAGGAGGCTGCTGTCCAGCAGTCTCATAAGCAAAACGAATCATACTTTTCAACCAAAAGGAAAGAGAAGTAGCAGTAGCCTTCTGACCCTTACGCTTTCCCCAGAAACAAGCAAAAAGGGCAGAAGACTGGAGAAAATCCTTAGTCGCCAGTAAACAGAATTTTAAAGCACGCACTACATCCAAGTTGTGCAACAGACGCTCCTTATGAGGAGGAGGATTGGGACAAAGAGAAGGAACAATAATTTCCTGATTAATATTCCTAACTGAAACTACCTTAGGAAGAAAACCCAACCTAGTACGTAGGACCATCTTATCCGCATGAAAGATAAGGTAAGGAGAATCAAACTGCAAAGCAGAAAGTTCTGAAACTCTCCTCTCAGAAGAAATAGCAACAAGAAACAAAACCTTCCAAAATAATTTAATATCTATGGATTGCATTGGCTCAAACTGAGCCTGTGCAAAACCTTAAGAACAAGGTTAAGACTCTAAGGAGGAGTAACCCACTTAAACACAGGCATGATTCTGACCAAGCCCTGACAAAAGGATTGAACATCGGGACAGAATAGATAAAGCAGAAATCTGACCTTTCAGAGTTCTGACTGACAACCCCTTCTCAAGACCTTCCTGGAGAAAAGAAAAAAATTCTAGGAATCCTAACCCTACTCCAAGAGTAGCCCATAGATTCACACCAATGAAGGCATTTACCCATTCCTTATGGTAAATTTACAGTAACAGGCTTGCAAGCTTGAATTATGGTCTCAATGACCGACTCAGAAAAACCACGCTTAGACAAAACTTAGAGTTCAATCTCCAACCAGTCAGTTTCAGAGAAACGATTTTTGGATGGAAGAAAGGACCCTGAGTTAGAAGATCCTTCCTCAGAGGCAACCTCCAAGGAGGCAGAGATGACATC
The DNA here is from genome assembly GCF_027579735.1 of Bombina bombina. NCBI lineage: Eukaryota > Metazoa > Chordata > Amphibia > Anura > Bombinatoridae > Bombina > Bombina bombina. Next base: position 344,185,563 of record NC_069503.1, read on the forward strand.
TTCACTAGGTCTACATACCAGATCCTGCTTGGCAATGCAGGAGCTATTAGAATTACCGACACTCTCTCCTGTTTGATACGAGTAATGACTCGTGGAAGGAGAGATAATGGAGGAAACCGATAAAATAGACCGAAACCCCAAGGCACCACCAGAGCATCTATCAGAGCTGCCTGCGGATCTCTTGACCTTGAACCGTACCTTGGAAGCTTGGCGTTCTGCCGCAACGCCATCAGATCCAACTCAGGGACCCCTTATTTGAGGGTTAACCTGGAGAACACCTCCAGATGGAGAGCCCAGTCCCCAGGATGAAAAGTCTGTTTGCTCAGAAAATCAGCTTCCCAATTGTCCACGTCTGAAATGTGGATGGTAGATAGACAACAATTGTGAGCTTCTACCCAACTGAATAATCCGAGCCAGCTCCCTCATGGCTAAGGAACTCTGAGTTCCTCCCTGATGGTTGATCTAAGCCACTGAGGTGATATTGTCCGACTGAAATCTGATAAAGCGGGCTAAAGCCAACTGAGGCCAAGTTAATAGAGAATTGTAAATCATTCAACTCCAAGATGTTTATGGGGAGAGCAGACTCTTCCCGAGTCCATAATCCCTGCGCCTGTAACAAGTCCCAGACTGCTCCCCAGCCTAGCAGGCTGGCAACTATCACCCAAGAAGGTCTCCGGAAGCATGTGCCCTGAGACAGATGCTCCTGAGAAAACCACCACAGAAGGGAGTCTCTCATTAACACGTCTATATCTATCCTCTGGGACAGATCCAAATGGTTTCCGTTCCATTGCTTGAGCATGCATAATTGCAGAGCTCTCAAATGGAATCGAGCAAAGGGAATGATGTCCATGGAAATGACTATCAACCCAATCACTTCCATACATTGGGCTACAGATGGCCGAAAAGTAGACTGAAGAGAGACACAAGCAGAGAGAATTTTGGATTTCCTGACCTCCGTCAGAAAAACCTTCATAGATAGGGAATCTATTATAGTCCCTAAGAACACGACCATTGTAGCTGGAACAAGGGAACTATTTCCCAGATTCACTTACCATACGTGGGAACATCAAAAAGACAACAAGATCTCTATATGGAAGCTTGCTTGTTGAAAAGATGGTGCCTGAACAAAAATGTTGTCTAAGTAAGGCACCACTGCAATTTCCTGAGACCTGAACACTGCCAAGAGAGCCCCAGAACCTTAGAAAAAGGTTCTGGGAGCTGTAGCAAGGCCAAACAGAAGAGCCACAAACTGAAAATGTTTGTCTAGGAAAGCGAATCTCAGAAACTTACGATGATCCCTGTGAATAGGGACATGAAGATATGCGTCCTTCAGGTCTATGGTCGTCATGAACTGACCTTCCTGAACCAAAGGAAGAATGGACCAAATGGTCTCCATTTTGAAGGACGGCACCCTGAGATATTTGTTGAGACACTTTAGGTCTAAAATGGGATGAAAAATTCCCTCTTTCTTGGGAACTACAAACAGATTTGAATAGAATCCTAGACCCTATTCCTTTACTGGAACTATCATTCCCAGAAAGAAAAGATCCTGAACACAGTTCAAGAATGCCTCTCTTTTTACCCGACTTGCAGATAACCTTGAGAGGTGAAACCTGCCCCTGGGAGGAAGAAAATTGAATTCTATCTTGTAACCCTGAGAAACAATGCCCACAGCCCAAGGATCTGGGACATCTCATAACCACTCCCGATAAAACAGGGAAAGTCTGCCTCCCACTTGATCTGACTCTGGACCGAGGGCCGACCCAACATGCTGACTTAGACTCAGCTGAGGGTTTCTTAGATTGCTTTCCCTTGTTCCAGGACTGACTGGGTCTCCAAGGGGACTTGGATTGCTCCTGTCTGGAAGCGGAAGAGAAAGGCTTTTGACCTTTGAAATTACGAAAGGAACGAAAATTACTGTGACGTCCCTTAAATCTAATTTTCTTGTCTTGCAGTAGAAAAGATCCTATTCCACCCATAATATCAGATATTTTTCTGCCAGTCCATGCCCAAACAAAATCTTACCCTTGTAAGGAAGCGCCAAAAGCTTAGACTTGGAGGAAACATCAGCTGACCAAGACTTAAGCCACAAAGCCCTGCGAGCCAAGACAGAGAAACCAGATAGCTTGACCCCCAATTTAATAACTTGCATGTTTGCATCAGAAATAAAATAATTGGCTAGCTTAATAGCCTTAATCCTATCCTGAGTTTCCTCCAACAAAGTTTCCTCTAAAATAGATTCAGATAACGCATTAGGCCAATAAGATACTGCACTTGTCACTGTGGCAATACACTCTGCAGATTGCTATTGAAGACCCTGATGCACATCTTTTTCAAATATACCTCAAGCTTCTTATCCATTGGATCTTTAAAAGAGCAACTATTCTCTATAGGGATTGCAGTTCTCTTAGCCAGAGAAGAAATAGCCCCTTCTACTTTAGGCACTGTGTGCCAAGAATCCTTAATGGATTCAGCAATAGGAAACATCTTCTTAAAAACTGAAGACGGGGAGAAAGGAATCCCTTGTTTTCCCATTCCTGCGCAATAATCTCCATCACACGATCTGGAAGAGGAAACACTTCCATAGAGGAAGAGACATCATAGAATCTGTTAAGCTTACTTCTTATGGTTAGCTACAACAGGAGATTAAGAATCATCCAAAGTAGCAAAAACCTCTTAATAAAACATAAAGGTGTTCAAGCTAAAGCTTACTACTTCCACCTCAGACAAAAGATTAACACTTCAGGTAAAAGAAGAGGCCGCTTCCAGCTCACACGCCGTACTCCGGGTGCAGGCTCCTATGGATGACGTCACTGATGCTTCCGTATCCAGCTTCGCACACTGATGCTTGCAGTGATAGGGTGCAATGCCCGTGAGGCAGCGGATTACTTGCCAATGATATCCAGAAGAAAAAAAGAGGGTCTGGCAGCACATAGTAGTAATAAAATGATACACTTTATTTAGCAATACTTCAGGCACACAGGTACATCATAGACTGAACGTATAGACGTTCAGTCTATGATGTACCTGTGTGCCTGAAGTATTGCTAAATAAAGCGTATAATTTTATTACTACTATGTGCTGCCAGACGCTCTTTTTTCTTCTAAAAGATTAACACTGTCAGAATCAGATTTCACATAACATCCTCCCTAGAGTTATGAGGAAGATCGACCTGTATAGTAGCTGCTGAAACAGGCACTTTATAATCTATTAAGTGTTAAGTTTTCCTCTTGCGTTATCCTAAAACAGGAAAAGCATATAAAGCTGCAGATACCGCAGAAGATATATATATACCCCACCAGGAGGTTGAGAGAAACCGCAGGGCACTGCATGTGATGCCATAGGGGTTTGGGACGTTTGAGGAGAAGGCTGTTACATTGCCTGAACAGCATCATCCTGAGAGACATTAGGCTCATAAGGCAATATTTTTTCTTTACATTGTAGCATTCTAGCTAAACAAATAGTACAAAATTGCAAAGGAGAAACAATTTGCGCCTCTAATCATAACCATTTATTAAAAACAATATCATCATTATCCATGTCCATAGCTAAGAAAAATCAGCCCCAGGAAAAAATTAATTTGAATAAAGGACAACTTTAAGAGGAACATAAAAACATTATCAAAAAAACTAAAGCTTGACAACCTTTACACCTCAGCAGTACTGAGGTGCCTACCGCAACTCCAGGAGACTTGAAAAGGACACAGAGACTGTCACGCAACTGCACATAAGACTGCAGCAACAACACAGACGCCGATCTGTTCCGTATAACTGAAACACAAGAATCACATAACCAGCACATCCGGAAAAGCGCAGACAAGAAAAAGGCGCACAATCCGAAAAAGACATAGCAATAACCGTTACCACATAAACAAAATAAACATTTGCCAAAAATAAAAATCTTAACACCCGGTCCCAACGTGCAATCCCCAAAACACATAGTGCCTGCATACTACCTATCAAAAACTATTTAAAGGAATACTAAATCACAAAAAGATAAACTTCAGAATAAAAATAATGAATCTTTTAAAGTGTAAAGTCTCCTATACCTAGAAGACAAAAAAGCACTTACCTGCAGTCTAGCTGTCCGACAGGAAGACGGCTCACAATGCGTGAAAGGACACAAACTCCTTACAGAGACCTGTGGGGGAAAAAAGAACAGAGTAACCAACTCTGGCTTTCTATACTTAGGGCAGCAATAAGTTAGGAAACAAAGTAAGCACCACCTTACAACTTCCTAAACGCTTAAAAGCCACCACTATTCTGCAGCAGAGATAAACATGGACTATAGCTATACCCAAATCCTTGCTTGCAGGGAAAACTATCCCTATAAAGGATTACATTTCCTCAGACACCAAACTTCGCCTCCTCCATTGACAGAGGCAAAGAGAATGGCTGGGGATTATGGGAAGGGGAGTGATATTTACTAGTTTTGCTGTGGTGCTCTTTGCTGCTTCCTGCTGGACAGGAGAGACATTCCCACTAGTAATTGATGACGTCGTAAACTCGCCATATCTTGGGGGGGGGGGGGGGAGATTAATTTTCTCTCATCCCCGTTTATAACATTTTGCAAATGTTTCTGAATGAACAAAAAGCTTTTTTCTCTACTTTGGATACAGTAAATTTAGGATCTGAAAAAAGGCTGTATATGTTTACAGTGAACGTGTAATGAGAGCCAGGCTATCAATACCAATAATGCTGTGTTCTTAGAAAGACTCAGAGGAGGAGATAAAAAAAAAAGAAAAAAAAAAGAATCCATCATTGAGGCATAGAAAGGACAGAAATAAAACACAGGGAGAAATAAAGAGGCAAAGGACACCTTGACATTTATGCTTTTAAGTCTGGGAAACAAACATTTTCAATTGCTGAATTGCCTTCATGGTGAAACTGAACATTTTATTATTCTGAAATAATTTAAAATATACATTTTTATATATAGATTTCCACATTTAGATTAAAGGGACAGTCCACATCAGATTTTTTGTTGTTTAAAAAGATAGATAATCCCTTTATTAACAATTCCCCAGTTTTGCATAACCAACAGTTATATTAATACACTTTTTACCTGTAATTACCTTGTATCTAAGCCTCTGCAAACTGCCCCATTATTTCAGTTATTTTGACAAACTTGCATTTTAGCCAATCAGTGCTAACTCCTAGGTAACTTCACATGCGTGAGCTCAATGTTATCTATATGAAATACATGAACTAACGCCCTCTAGTGGTGAAAAACTGTCAAAATATATTCAGATTAGAGGCGGCCTTCAAGGTCTAAGAAATTAGCATATGAGCCTACCTAGGTTTATATTTCAACTAAGAATACCAAGAGAAGAAAGCTAAATTGGTGATAAAAATAAATTGAAAAGTTTTTTTAAAATTACTTGCCCTATTTAAATCATAAAAGTTTATTTTGGATTTGACTGCCCCTTTAAGCAAATGTGATTAAACAGAATATGATCAGCAGTAGTGGACCTACTCAGAGGGGCCTGGTTCAAACATTTTTTGGGCCCCCAAGGTAACTCAGTATCAAGCAATAGTAATTATATATATGCTGCTCTGTATAATGATTTTGAGGATAGATAGATAGGGGTGGATGATAGCGCATTCTGCACTAACAAAAGGCTCCCCCGCATTAGGATTGTACACATTCTGCACACACCTTTGAATACCCTGGCTGCTATTACCCCCTAGCACTTGAGTTCTGGCGCAACAGCACCTGCTGCACAAATGGTAGTTCCGTCCCTGATGACTAGATATTTTGACTCTTACTATATGTGGCTGGTCAGAAAGCAAAAGAAAATGTAAAGCAATAAACTTATGGCATGCCTGAATACAGCTGACTGCTCCAACAACATCTGTCTGTACACTGCAGAGATTTCTCTTGCCGAAGGATCAGCAGTAACCTGCTTTTCAGTGCATTACTGAGCAATCTGGCAGGCAGAACCATAAGGGATTTGTGCAAGGAATAAATAAACGGACCCTGGAATTGTGCTCTAAATTGCTATGCAACAGGGAGAGCTAGATAAGATACTGAGCATTAAGCTTACATGTTTAGTGCCTGTATAAATACTCTGGTAAATTAATCATAAAGCAAACCGCTTACCAAAGTATGCAGCTGTGCAGAGCTATATATTTGCAAAACATCCCTACAAAATTCTTCCCCTTGTAGTATCAGATTGTGTGCAGTCACAACCATGGAGTGAAGAAAAGAGTCTAAATAAAGAGTAGCAAATATAATTCCATCAGTAAATGACAGAAACGCCAAGTACTGAGTCTAAATGACACAATATCTCCCCCCCCCCCCCACCACCCCTTACAGGCTGTTTTAAGATTCATTGCTTGAGAAGAAAAAAAATCTTAAGATGGGTACAGAAGCTGAATATGGCAAATTACTGTACTAACTGGAGATCCTAACAAGCAGGCATTTGTCAGCCAGGGGGTACACACAGCCCTCAGAGGCTTCCCCTAATGTTCTCATCTTCTTCACTAGAGCAGCAGAGAAGTAGTTTTATTACACCCAGAAAACACAATTCCCCGTTTAACCCATAAGACTCCAGTACCAAACCTCTGCTGTCCCCTTTTAATCCCACAGTTTATTTAAATGCATTTCACATGAGTCCCATGTGAGTGTACAAAGTACAGTGAGGTACACATGTGCTCGTTCTTTGTATAAGACCTATCCCTACCTTAAGGTCTATCCAAAGATGACCAGCTAACATTTCATGCACTGCACTCTATTTCTGTCCCAATGCAAATGAGACATTATAAACAAACAAGTAAATAATTCTATGAGCCTAATGTATGTATCTGACCTGAGCTTTACTTCATTTCTTTTTATAGATTGGTGACCCACATTTCTTCTGTTTAACCAAGTGCGCTAACCCGACATGAAATATTAATATTTCACATCTAACACCTGAGACCTCATATCATATCAATAAATAATGTTTATAAGACTGTGTTATGATAACTATACTTTTAAATGCATTTTTGACGTTTTTTCCCCATTTTTAGTCGAGTGTAACAGTTAACCAGAGCTCTGAAGTAACGCTATCCCGACGCACGTTAAGTTCAACAAGTTTACTTTCAACTCGTAATAAGCATGCTACTTCTGACATGCGTGAAGAGCCGCGGAATGCAGTTAGCGTGCCACTTAAAATCTAGCTCTTAGTTGGGCATTCCTCAACTGAAGTCTAAATAATAAATAAGGAAGAAATTATATATATATATATATATATGTAAAAATGTTACCCAAGGCAAGATTGATAGAGGTGCTGAATACAAATGCATTTATAGCTATAATCCCAATGTGAGCTTTATCTGTTAGTAGAAAAGCCTCTGACCAATGACCTGCATTGAGTCAGGAACAGAAGAAGGAGACAAGAGTGCCACAGTGGGACCTTCAAACCTTGTGAGTTTTTATGCCTCTGACTATCAGCAAGGTTATTTCGTTTTCAGTTTATTTCTACAGGGAACAAATATATTTCTATGTTTTGCGTGTATTTTTAAGGGTTCTTGATTCATTTGACATTCAGGATACTAATATATCACAACCCTAACATTGGGATATAGATAGACGTTGATAAATATGGCTGGGAGCAGTGGACTAGATCACTACATAAGAGCCATCCCATTTACGTATGGCCACCACAAGCCCCCCATCTAGATAGATCCAGCCTACGCATGCAGAGCATTAATCACAAGTATGTTGTACTTGCTAAAGTTATTTATACCTGAAACGTCAATGACACCTAGAAAACGTCTCTTGTATTTGCAACAAATATAGCACATTTGTGCATTTATATAAACGGATATTATTTTTAGCTTTTATTTCTGATAAAAAAAAAAATAAAAGAATAAAATAAACACTGGCAAACATTACTGATAATGTAATAATTACTCTTGTAAACAATGTATTAAATGCACACACTGTACCTTGATGGTTGAGTTATCCTCATACAAGTGTGGATTTTTCTCTGGCAGAATCTATAAAGAGAGAGAAAAATTGTTTTAGCTTCTTCAAACAGTAAAGATAATATTTGTACTAATGTCTTTCTGCTCAAAAACATAATTATCCATTCAACATATGAACCAATAGAATGATTAAGTTAAATCAACTAAAGCATGTAAAAACATTTTCCTCTTATAAATGTAAACCCTGTGTGCACATCATCTGCTTTAGGCCTTTAAACATATTTCATAACTCCAAACCCGAAACCATATGTCAGCATATCATTTATAAGCATTACAAACATTGTAAAGCACATCTTGTTGTGAAAATAGAGCTGACAAGTAGTTAGCAATGTATTTTTAATAAGTTTTATAATACAGGTAGAGCTAAAAAATGATAGTTGCAGTGGGAAGAGATAACATTTAGGGTTAATGGAAGTCTGGGGAAGACTTAGGTTTACTGGAACAGTATATACATACACACATACACATACATAAACACACACACACACAAACATACATAAACACACATACATAAACACACACACACACACACACACACACACACACGCACACACAAACACACGCACACACAAACACACGCACACACAAACACACGCACACACAAACACACGCACACACAAACACACGCACACACAAACACACGCACACACAAACACACGCACACACAAACACGCACACACAAACACGCATACACAAACACGCATACATACATAAACAAACACGGGTGGAAAGATATCACTGTAGATTACTAGTCGGGCATACTAGCCCAGAGGGAAAAAGTAACTAGTCCACTCAATATAAATGATAGGAAACAGTAAAATTTCTAACTCGGTCATTGCAATTTCTTACTCATCCAGACTAGTGGAATTTTTAAGAGATTATATATATCCTGCTTATTGAGATTTTCAACACTTTTAAAGAACCACTATGTAGAAACAGTGCACCTTCACTGAACATTGATTTCTCTGTGATACAGTAAGAAAAATTGAGTAATTATTTAAAACATTTTGCAACAAAGTAAACTTAAAGGGACAGTAAAGTCAACATTAATCTTTCATGATTCGCATAGAGCATGCAATTTTGAAAAACTTTCCAATTGACTTCTGTTATCAAATTTGCTTTGTTCTCTTGGTATCTTTTATTGAAGAGTAAAACTAGGTAGGCTCATAAGAGCTCAGTAGTGTGCACGTGTCTTTAATACTCTATGGCAGCAGTGTTTTGCAACAATGTATTACAAAGCTACAAATAATGTTACAAAGCACTGCTGCCGTAGAGTAAATAAAAGATACCAAAGGGAACAAAACAAATTTGATAACAGATGTAAAATTAGAAAGTTGTTCAAAATTGCATGCTCTAGCCGAATCATGAAAGTTTAATTTTGACTTTACTGTCCCTTTAATGCACACACACAAACCGATTATTCATTCTAATCCGTAAACTGTAGATGCCAGTTCATCAAATAAGATATTAATTTAGATATTCTGCGGCCCTGACGTAAAGTGCAGGGGAATCAGGTAACAGTATGCAAATGAGAGGGCACAAACTGGCACAGAAAAAAAGTCTGATAGCAAGTCTGAGAATAGGTATACAGTACTACAGAACAGTGCTACTGCAAACAGAAGGTATGAAAACTAGAAAATGTATAAATAAACATAACACCAACAATATCCCTGTCAAAAATATTTGTTTTCTGTGTGTTATTGTTTTGTTTGATTTTTATATTCAAAACAGCACAACTGTTTGAAAATCCAAATCTGGGTATTCATTCAATTAGAATGCTCTTTTTAATTTGTTTCCCCTTTGTAAAACACCACAGCCCCGGTTACAGAGAACACCTGCTATCCAGAGAATCCACATGAAAAGGTGAAATAAGCATTTGTTTCAGGAATCCTTGCATTCATTTTCTTGCTTCTTTTAATGTTAAATGTGCTATCCATATTTACACATACCTCACTATATTATTATTGGTAAGTTCTCCCTATGCTGTGGCAATATATACATCGCCATATGAATACAAAACCATTTATTAAGCTCATTTCTCATTGGGAACTTACCAAATTATGGGGTTTTTTTGGCCATAAAGACCTTATGGGGGAGGGGTAAAATGTGCTTCATTTAGAGCTCAATATTTTTAAAATAAATTCACTTTTGTTACTATTCGCTCCATTCCAGTCAGTCTGAATTTGTATATGAAAATGTTGTATAGCAGCTAGGGTTGCCATCTCAGCCATGTTTCCTGGAAACTTATGAATTACACAATCTGCGGGGTGTGCAGGGAGGAACATGTATTGTGTTTCCATACAGCAGTATTTATATGCACTATTCATATTCCTCCCTACACACACCGCAGCATGTGTAACTTACAAGTGGCCAGGAAAACATGGCAACCTTAATAGCAGCTCATCACATACAGACAATGGCTCTAAACAAATCACATTGAGACACATACATATGATGGTTGTGCTCAAAACCCAATTTTTTCTCTCATGATTCAGATAGAACATAGAATTTTAATTGACTTTTTCAATTAATAATAAAACTTGCTTAAAAAGGTACACTGAACCCAAATTTATTCTTTTGTGATTCAGATAGAGCATGAAATTTTAAGCAACTTTCTAATTTACTCCTATTATGAAATTTTCTTCATTCTCTTGGTATCTTTATTTGAAATGCAAGAATGTAAGTTTAGATGCCGGCCCATTTTTGGTGAACAACCTGGGTTATTCTTGCTGATTGGTGGAAAAACTCATCCACCAATAAAAAACTGCAGTCCAGAGTCCTGAATAAAAAAAAAGCTTAGATGCCTTTTTCAAATAAAGATAGCAAGAGAACGAACAAAAATTGATAATAGGAGTAAATTAGAAAGTTGCCTAAAATTGCAGGCTCTATCTGAATCACGAAAGAAAAAAATTTGGGTTCAGTGTCCCTTTAATTCTCTAAATATTCTTTGTTGAAGGAGCAGCATTGCGCTACTGGGAGCTAGCTGAACATATCAGGCAAGTAAATGACAAGAGGTATATGTGTGCAGCCACCAATCAGCAGCTAGCTCCCAGTAGTGCAATGCTGCCCCTAAGCCTACCTAGGTATGCTTTTCAACAGGATACCAAGAGAATGAAGCAAATGAGATGATAGTAAATCATAAACTACAAATGCTCAGTAATGTAACTTATACTAATAGTAAATGTAAACACCACATACCAAGTTGCAGAAGGTTTTATGTCAACAAAAGTATGGGAGCCCCTTTTAATGCCACATTTTCACATGAGAGATAAATAATATTGATAATTTCCACTTAGTAGTTATTCTTTTGAAATTTAAATACTCAACAAAAAATGGAAGAGCTATGTTGTAAAGCTAGCTTGACTTTCATGCTAAAAACAGAATTTATGTTTACCTGATAAATTACTTTCTCCAACGGTGTGTCCGGTCCACGGCGTCATCCTTACTTGTGGGATATTCTCTTCCCCAACAGGAAATGGCAAAGAGCCCAGCAAAGCTGGTCACATGATCCCTCCTAGGCTCCGCCTACCCCAGTCATTCGACCGACGTTAAGGAGGAATATTTGCATAGGAGAAACCATATGATACCGTGGTGACTGTAGTTAAAGAAAATAAATTATCAGACCTGATTAAAAAACCAGGGCGGGCCGTGGACCGGACACACCGTTGGAGAAAGTAATTTATCAGGTAAACATAAATTCTGTTTTCTCCAACATAGGTGTGTCCGGTCCACGGCGTCATCCTTACTTGTGGGAACCAATACCAAAGCTTTAGGACACGGATGATGGGAGGGAGCAAATCAGGTCACCTAGATGGAAGGCACCACGGCTTGCAAAACCTTTCTCCCAAAAATAGCCTCAGAAGAAGCAAAAGTATCAAACTTGTAAAATTTGGTAAAAGTGTGCAGTGAAGACCAAGTCGCTGCCCTACATATCTGATCAACAGAAGCCTCGTTCTTGAAGGCCCATGTGGAAGCCACAGCCCTAGTGGAATGAGCTGTGATTCTTTCGGGAGGCTGCCGTCCGGCAGTCTCGTAAGCCAATCTGATGATGCTTTTAATCCAAAAAGAGAGAGAGGTAGAAGTTGCTTTTTGACCTCTCCTTTTACCGGAATAAACAACAAACAAGGAAGATGTTTGTCTAAAATCCTTTGTAGCATCTAAATAGAATTTTAGAGCGCGAACAACATCCAAATTGTGCAACAAACGTTCCTTCTTCGAAACTGGTTTCGGACACAGAGAAGGTACGATAATCTCCTGGTTAATGTTTTTGTTAGAAACAACTTTTGGAAGAAAACCAGGTTTAGTACGTAAAACCACCTTATCTGCATGGAACACCAGATAAGGAGGAGAACACTGCAGAGCAGATAATTCTGAAACTCTTCTAGCAGAAGAAATTGCAACCAAAAACAAAACTTTCCAAGATAATAACTTAATATCAACGGAATGTAAGGGTTCAAACGGAACCCCCTGAAGAACTGAAAGAACTAAGTTGAGACTCCAAGGAGGAGTCAAAGGTTTGTAAACAGGCTTGATTCTAACCAGAGCCTGAACAAAGGCTTGAACATCTGGCACAGCTGCCAGCTTTTTGTGAAGTAACACAGACAAGGCAGAAATCTGTCCCTTCAGGGAACTTGCAGATAATCCTTTTTCCAATCCTTCTTGAAGGAAGGATAGAATCTTAGGAATCTTAACCTTGTCCCAAGGGAATCCTTTAGATTCACACCAACAGATATATTTTTTCCAAATTTTGTGGTAAATCTTTCTAGTTACAGGCTTTCTGGCCTGAACAAGAGTATCGATAACAGAATCTGAGAACCCTCGCTTCGATAAGATCAAGCGTTCAATCTCCAGGCAGTCAGCTGGAGTGAGACCAGGTTCGGATGTTCGGACGGACCTTGAACAAGAAGGTCTCGTCTCAAAGGTAGCTTCCATGGTGGAGCCGATGACATATTCACCAGATCTGCATACCAAGTCCTGCGTGGCCACGCAGGAGCTATCAAGATCACCGACGCCCTTTCCTGATTGATCCTGGCTACCAGCCTGGGGATGAGAGGAAACGGCGGGAATACATAAGCTAGTTTGAAGGTCCAAGGTGCTACTAGTGCATCCACTAGAGCCGCCTTGGGATCCCTGGATCTGGACCCGTAGCAAGGAACTTTGAAGTTCTGACGAGAGGCCATCAGATCCATGTCTGGAATGCCCCACAGTTGAGTGACTTGGGCAAAGATTTCCGGATGGAGTTCCCACTCCCCCGGATGCAATGTCTGACGACTCAGAAAATCCGCTTCCCAATTTTCCACTCCTGGGATGTGGATAGCAGACAGGTGGCAGGAGTGAGACTCCGCCCATAGAATGATTTTGGTCACTTCTTCCATCGCCAGGGAACTCCTTGTTCCCCCCTGATGGTTGATGTACGCAACAGTTGTCATGTTGTCTGATTGAAACCGTATGAACTTGGCCCTCGCTAGCTGAGGCCAAGCCTTGAGAGCATTGAATATCGCTCTCAGTTCCAGAATATTTATCGGTAGAAGAGATTCTTCCCGAGACCAAAGACCCTGAGCTTTCAGGGATCCCCAGACCGCGCCCCAGCCCATCAGACTGGCGTCGGTCGTGACAATGACCCACTCTGGTCTGCGGAAGGTCATCCCTTGTGACAGGTTGTCCAGGGACAGCCACCAACGGAGTGAGTCTCTGGTCCTCTGATTTACTTGTATCCTCGGAGACAAGTTTGTATAGTCCCCATTCCACTGACTGAGCATGCACAGTTGTAATGGTCTTAGATGAATGCGCGCAAAAGGAACTATGTCCATTGCCGCTACCATCAAGCCTATCACTTCCATGCACTGCGCTATGGAAGGAAGAGGAACGGAATGAAGTATCCGACAAGAGTCTAGAAGTTTTGTTTTTCTGGCCTCTGTCAGAAAAATCCTCATTTCTAAAGAGTCTATTATTGTTCCCAAGAAGGGAACCCTTGTTGACGGAGATAGAGAACTCTTTTCCACGTTCACTTTCCATCCGTGAGATCTGAGAAAGGCCAGGACGATGTCCGTGTGAGCCTTTGCTTGAGGAAGGGACGACGCTTGAATCAGAATGTCGTCCAAGTAAGGTACTACAGCAATGCCCCTTGGTCTTAGCACAGCTAGAAGGGACCCTAGTACCTTTGTGAAAATCCTTGGAGCAGTGGCTAATCCGAAAGGAAGCGCCACGAACTGGTAATGCTTGTCCAGGAATGCGAACCTTAGGAACCGATGATGTTCCTTGTGGATAGGAATATGTAGATACGCATCCTTTAAATCCACCGTGGTCATGAATTGACCTTCCTGGATGGAAGGAAGAATTGTTCGAATGGTTTCCATTTTGAACGATGGAACCTTGAGAAACTTGTTTAAGATCTTGAGATCTAAGATTGGTCTGAACGTTCCCTCTTTTTTGGGAACTATGAACAGATTGGAGTAGAACCCCATCCCTTGTTCTCCTAATGGAACAGGATGAATCACTCCCATTTTTAACAGGTCTTCTACACAACGTAAGAATGCCTGTCTTTTTATGTGGTCTGAAGACAACTGAGACCTGTGGAACCTCCCCCTTGGGGGAAGCCCCTTGAATTCCAGAAGATAACCTTGGGAGACTATTTCTAGCGCCCAAGGATCCAGAACATCTCTTGCCCAAGCCGGAGCGAAGAGAGAGAGTCTGCCCCCCACCAGATCCGGTCCCGGATCGGGGGCCAACATTTCATGCTGTCTTGGTAGCAGTGGCAGGTTTCTTGGCCTGCTTTCCCTTGTTCCAGCCTTGCATTGGTCTCCAAGCTGGCTTGGCTTGAGAAGTATTACCCTCTTGCTTAGAGGACGTAGCACTTTGGGCTGGTCCGTTTCTACGAAAGGGACGAAAATTAGGTTTATTTTTGGCCTTGAAAGGCCGATCCTGAGGAAGGGCGTGGCCCTTACCCCCAGTGATATCAGAGATAATCTCTTTCAAGTCAGGGCCAAACAGCGTTTTCCCTTTGAAAGGAATGTTAAGTAGCTTGTTCTTGGAAGACGCATCAGCTGACCAAGATTTCAACTAAAGCGCTCTGCGCGCCACAATAGCAAACCCAGAATTCTTAGCCGCTAACCTAGCCAATTGCAAAGTGGCGTCTAGGGTGAAAGAATTAGCCAATTTGAGAGCATTGATTCTGTCCATAATCTCCTCATAAGGAGGAGAATCACTATCGACCGCCTTTACCAGCTCATCGAACCAGAAACACGCGGCTGTAGCGACAGGGACAATGCATGAAATTGGTTGTAGAAGGTAACCCTGCTGAACAAACATCTTTTTAAGTAAACCTTCTAATTTTTTATCCATAGGATCTTTGAAAGCACAACTATCTTCTATGGGTATAGTGGTGCGTTTGTTTAAAGTGGAAACCGCTCCCTCGACCTTGGGGACTGTCTGCCATAAGTCCTTTCTGGGGTCGACCATGGGAAACAATTTTTTAAATATGGGGGGAGGGACGAAAGGAATACCGGGCCTTTCCCATTCTTTATTTACAATGTCCGCCACCCGCTTGGGTATAGGAAAAGCTTCTGGGAGCCCCGGGACCTCTAGGAACTTGTCCATTTTACATAGTTTCTCTGGGATGACCAACTTGTCACAATCATCCAGAGTGGATAATACCTCCTTAAGCAGAATGCGGAGATGTTCCAACTTAAATTTAAACGTAATCACATCAGGTTCAGCTTGTTGAGAAATGTTCCCTGAATCAGTAATTTCTCCCTCAGACAAAACCTCCCTGGCCCCATCAGACTGGTTTAGGGGCCCTTCAGAACCATTATTATCAGCGTCGTCATGCTCTTCAGTATCTAAAACAGAGCAGTCGCGCTTACGCTGATAAGTGTGCATTTTGGCTAAAATGTTTTTGACAGAATTATCCATTACAGCCGTTAATTGTTGCATAGTAAGGAGTATTGGCGCGCTAGATGTACTAGGGGCCTCCTGAGTGGGCAAGACTCGTGTAGACGAAGGAGGGAATGATGCAGTACCATGCTTACTCCCCTCACTTGAGGAATCATCTTGGGCATCATTGTCATTGTCACATAAATCACATTTAATTAAATGAGAAGGAACTCTGGCTTCCCCACATTCAGAACACAGTCTATCTGGTAGTTCAGACATGTTAAACAGGCATAGACTTGATAACAAAGTACAAAAAACGTTTTAAAATAAAACCGTTACTGTCACTTTAAATTTTAAACTGAACACACTTTATTACTGCAATTGCGAAAAAATATGAAGGAATTGTTCAAAATTCACCAAAATTTCACCACAGTGTCTTAAAGCCTTAAAAGTATTGCACACCAAATTTGGAAGCTTTAACCCTTAAAATAACGGAACCGGAGCCGTTTTTAACTTTAACCCCTTTACAGTCCCTGGTATCTGCTTTGCTGAGACCCAACCAAGCCCAAAGGGGAATACGATACCAAATGACGCCTTCAGAAAGTCTTTTCTATGTATCAGAGCTCCTCACACATGCGACTGCATGTCATGCCTCTCAAAAACAAGTGCGCAACACCGGCGCGAAAATGAGGCTCTGCCTATGATTTGGGAAAGCCCCTAAAGAATAAGGTGTCTAAAACAGTGCCTGCCGATATAATCTTATCAAAATACCCAGATTAAATGATTCCTCAAGGCTAAATATGTGTTAATAATGAATCGATTTAGCCCAGAAAAAGTCTACAGTCTTAATAAGCCCTTGTGAAGCCCTTATTTACTATCTTAATAAACATGGCTTACCGGATCCCATAGGGAAAATGACAGCTTCCAGCATTACATCGTCTTGTTAGAATGTGTCATACCTCAAGCAGCAAGAGACTGCTCACTGTTCCCCCAACTGAAGTTAATTCCTCTCAACAGTCCTGTGTGGAACAGCCATGGATTTTAGTAACGGTTGCTAAAATCATTTTCCTCATACAAACAGAAATCTTCATCTCTTTTCTGTTTCTGAGTAAATAGTACATACCAGCACTATTTTAAAATAACAAACTCTTGATTGAATAATAAAAACTACAGTTAAACACTAAAAAACTCTAAGCCATCTCTGTGGAGATGTTGCCTGTACAACGGCAAAGAGAATGACTGGGGTAGGCGGAGCCTAGGAGGGATCATGTGACCAGCTTTGCTGGGCTCTTTGCCATTTCCTGTTGGGGAAGAGAATATCCCACAAGTAAGGATGACGCCGTGGACCGGACACACCTATGTTGGAGAAATCAGATACATTCATCTGAAGGGCTTATGCAATGTACATTTCTTGTTCTCATCACATGTTTTTGCCTGAAAAAAGATAAAGGGGCATGAAAACCAAACATTTTCTTTCACATTTCAGATAGAAAATACAATTGTAAACGATTTTCCAATTTACTTCTATTATCTAATTCGCTTCATTCTCTTAGTATTTTTTTTGAAGATACAACAGTGCACACAGTGAGCCAATATCATGACACAGCATTTATTTTCCGCCGCTAATCAGTAGCTCCTGAGCCTACCTATGTATGCTTTTCCAACAAAGGAAACCAAAGAACAAAACATTACATAATGGAAGTAAATTGGAGAGTTGTTTAAAATGGCATGCTCTCTAAATCATGAAAGAAAAACATTGCGTTTCATGCCCCTTTAAATAAAACTTGTTTAAAATTAAAGTGAACCTAATGCTGCTATTATGTCTCTTTAACTGGGGATGGCGTTAACTGGTTCTTTCAAAATTCTCATGGGGCACGACAAGTTAACTTGCCTTGAAAGTTTTCTAATTCCCCATGCATAGATAGTTTCATGCAAGAGTTAAAACACGGTTAGATAATTTTGTTGTTGAACTGCTTGTAACGGTACCAACAGGAAACCAAGGGTTAACACCAGGGAACAATGTTCTGCATAGGGAATCAGCAATTCACAACCCAGCCAGTTTTCAGGTTTAAACAGAATGAATTTTATTAAGGCTCATATGCCCAGTATTTATGCAGGTCTGACCCCCCAGAAGGGGGGTTGAAAGAATGTTGTACATTAGATGGAGGGAACACGCCCTTTTACATGATACAATAGAATACCTTGCTCAAGCTGATAACAATTTAAACACAGACACACACTTGGCTTTCCTTATCATCTAGGGTCTGCTCTCTGAGGTTGATTAAACAATGGACTGTGTATCAATAACATTAATGACAGTGCACAATAGCTGAGGCTAAAGCTGAACACAGTTAACTCCTTCCGTGCTGACAGAAGGGTCTGTCACATCTACATAGCACAATATACAGCCTATAGGCAACCTTTCTTACGTTATAGTCCAGAAGTGGCTAGGTTTGCCACAATGCTCCCCCAGAACCAAGCCGGCATACACAGTCTGATCCCAACGGATCGGCTTGGGGATGTCCGGGGCAACAACTTTCGGCTCAAGTAAGCTACGGGGTGTTCTCCGCCATCTGCTCCAACTTGGCTCAGTACTGCCCCCACTCCAAACATGGAAGCGTCTCTTTCCGGAGGGACTGGGCTTGGGTAGTCACAGGGTTAACATCAGCGGGATCCATGGGAGCATAGGCAGAAACAAGGGGGGCCAAGTCATTTCCAAGGAGAACATCAGCAGGTAAGTCCTTCTTGACCCCCACATTCACAAGTCTAGCGCCCACTCCCCAATCCAAATGTACCCTGGCAACAGGTAGGCGGAACACAGTGCCCCCTGCTACCCTCACAGCCATAGTGTCTCCAGTGTGCTGTTTCTCAGACACCAAGTTCTCTTGAAGCAAGGTCATGGTAGCACCAGTATCCCGTAGACCACTGACCTCCTTCCCATTCACTTTAACCCGCTGCCGGTTATTCCGGTGGGCAGCTTGCACGGGGTCTGCTTCATGTAGGCTGCCCCAGCATTCTGGCGCCTCTACGTAGCGGGCCGCAGGCTGAGGATTATGTGGGATTCCGCCGGCGGGTCTTCTCCAGGACTGTGCTTGATTTGCTGCGTTTAGGGGACACTCTGGTCTTTTGTGCCCTAGTCGCTTACATCCAAAGCACCGAATAGGTTGTGAGTAGCCCCGCGAATTGAACCGGGCTCTCTGAGGGTAGTTCGTGGCCGGAGGCCGTGTGGTATAGCGGTGCGCCGGGGGCTGGTAACTGGCAGCTGCTGGGGTGACTGGTGGGCCTGTACTCCACTCTAGCAGTGGGCAATCGGTATAACGCTCCCCCTGCCCCTCGTACTGCCACGGATCCGCCCGTGTGTACTGTATCCGGCACCAAATGGGGAGCTATCAGGATTAAAGTAGCTCCCGAATCCCGAAGTCCCTGGACCTCCTTCCCCTCTACGGTCCCCAGCTGGCGGTGATGTTGCCAGTTATCGGCGGCCCGGACCGACATCACCTCATGCAGAATTCCCAGGGGTTCCTCGGCTTGGGTGCTCAACACCTCATGAGCGGCTGGCTCAGTTTGGTAATGGTGAGCAGCCGCCCTTGGGGCCTGGTTCTGTCTGACCTGGTTCCAAGCTTGTCTACTCCGATTTTGGGTGCACTCACGTGCCATATGTCCCCACTGCTTGCAGGTGTGGCATTGTATATTCGCCCGTCCGTTGTTAGGCTGTAGTCCATGGTGCCTCCTGGCATCAAAATGCTGGTCTGCTAATCTGGCTGCTTCGGTTAAGGTGAGGGGTTTTCGATCTCTCACCCATTCTTGGGCTTCTGGGGACAAGCCGTTAAAGAATTGCTCCAACAGCATCAGTTGTCGCAATTCTTCCATGGTGGTAGCTTGGCTGGCCTGTATCCACCCTTGAGATGCTTGATCCAGCTTGTGGGCCCACTCTGCATGTGAATCTCTTTCTGGCTTGCGCAGGCCTCTAAACTTGCGCCGGTATGCCTCTGAGGTAATGGCATATCTTTCCAAGATCGCTCTCTTCACTTTAGCGTAATCCTTGCTGTCCTCCCTGGGTACAGCGCGATACGCTTCCGCTGCTCTACCGGCTAGCTTGCCTGCTAGCACCGGCACCCATACGGACTGCTCCAAATCATGTAACTCACACAGTCTCTCAAAATCCTGTAAATACCCATCGATCTCATCCTTCTCCTCACAAAACATTTTAAATGCATGGTATGGGATTTTGGGTCTTACTGGGTTGCTGAGTGCGTCCAAAATGGATTCTGCTCGGGAGGATGCATTCCGCGGACTGTGTGCCATCACGTACTCCTGCACATCTGCCATTACCACGGATAGCATATCCCGTGGTACAGGTTGGGGTAAAAATTCCAGCCTGGTCCTCATTTCCCTCTGGTATAGGGTCTCCTCCATGGCTGCTGGAGACGTAGCGCTGCGAGCTCTGTCTCCCTCCATCAGCTCAGCAATTAATATAGCCTTGGGTTTGCTGCTGCCTATCTTTCCCCTGGCTTCTAGCAGTTCCTTTAACGTTTGTCTCTTTAGCTTAGAATAATCCATCTCCATTCCCTTTGGTCCCTGGTACTCCTTCCATCTTAGTCAGTATTGTAGTAATCCCCCTCTTCCTGAGGTTACTGGCTTGTGTAGTTGCTCTTCTGGGCGATAAGGTTCATTCCGTCGCTTGCCACCAATTGTAACGGTATCAACAGGAAACCAAGGGTTAACACCAGGGAACAATGTTCTGCATAGGGAATCAGCAATTCACAACCCAGCCAGTTTTCAGGTTTAAACAGAATGAATTTTATTAAGGCTCATATGCCCAGTATTTATGCAGGTCTGACCCCCCAGAAGGGGGGTTGAAAGAATGTTGTACATTAGATGGAGGGAACACGCCCTTTTACATGATACAATAGAATACCTTGCTCAAGCTGATAACAATTTAAACACAGACACACACTTGGCTTTCCTTATCATCTAGGGTCTGCTCTCTGAGGTTGATTAAACAATGGACTGTGTATCAATAACATTAATGACAGTGCACAATAGCTGAGGCTAAAGCTGAACACAGTTAACTCCTTCCGTGCTGACAGAAGGGTCTGTCACATCTACATAGCACAATATACAGCCTATAGGCAACCTTTCTTACGTTATAGTCCAGAAGTGGCTAGGTTTGCCACACTGCTGTTTGCATATGACACCTTAGTGCATTGTCTTTCAGTAAACATACCAGATCCGCAAGACATGTAGAGCTAATACGTACAAAGTACAAAATCACTTTACTTGCTTTCTCTTCCAGAAGGAGGAAATGCTCTTAAAGTGATTGTAAAGGTTAATGAATACGTGCGTAGTATCTAAAACTAATCTTACAAACAGGGGCACCTTCATATGAAGGTTCTTGCTTAAAATACTTACCTTTTCTTTATGGAAAACAGACTGGCGATCCCCCGCCCGCAGCTCCTGCTGTACTTAGCACAGCGATGACAAATCGGTTTCCTCCAATTGTTGCGTGGCCATACGAGCTTGAAACCATAGGGGGCACGCAACGATTGGAGGAAGCCGGATTCGTCATCACTGTGCTAAGTAATGCAGGAGCTGCAGACGGAGGATCGCCTGACTGTTTTCCATAAAGTACAAGTATTTAAGGTAAGTAAGGTGAGTATTTTAAAAAAGAAGCTTCATTGTAAAGTTTAATGAATGAACGTGTTTTTAAGATTAGTTTAAGATACCAGGCTCTTATTCATTAAATAGGCAAATCAAAATGGATGGCGCTGATCTTGGTGTGTAGTTAATTTTTCTAATGATAGATAGAAATGGATCCTTTAGTAATGTGAGTTCAGCTTCTAAGGTGTGTCTTTCTCCAGAGGATAGGAAGATAAATCTCAAAGAGGATATCAGCTGGGCTGGAAATGGATTGAAAACCCCATCAGCAGTAAAATAGTAACTTTTATTATAAATCAAGTAGTAACTTACTTATCCAATATAGTAAGTCCGGCTCGTCACAGGAAAGAATAATTCCAAATGTATGAAAGATAAAAATATTTATTTTAGCTCTACGCGTTTCAACGCTTAAGCGTCTTTTTCAAGAGCAGTAAAAACAGGTAAAACTTTTTACCTGTTTTTATTGCTCTTGAAAAAGACGCTTAAGCGTTGAAACGCGTAGAGCTAAAATAAATATTTTTATCTTTCATACATTTGGAATTATTCTTTCCTGTGACGAGCCGGACTTACTATATTGGATAAGTAAATTACTACTTGATTTATAATAAAAGTTACTATTTTACGGCTGATGGGGTTTTCAATCCATTTCCAGCCCAGCTGATATCCTCTTTGAGATTTGTCTTCCTATCCTCTGGAGAAAGACACACCTTAGAAGCTGAACTCACATTACTAAAGGATCCATTTCTATCTATCATTATAAAAATTAACTACACACCAAGACCAGCGCCATCCATTTCGATTTGCCTATTGTTTGTACAGTCCCTGGGGAGAGACTGAAGGAAGGCAGCGGTCATCTTTATATTACTTTGACAAGGAGAGTATTGTTTTGTAGCACATTGTGTTGAGCATATCGGTTTGTTAACATCTGACTTATTTGCCACACACATACTATCTGTACACTCTTATTCATTAAAACTTTACAATCACTACATTTGAGTGCTAAGCATAATTTCAATTTTTTCTGCTTTTCATTTTTTTTTTTTCTCCCAGATCCCCAAGACTTATACCATTGGAAAGGCTATTACCTTTCCAACAGTGGGTCTTGGGGGTCTGTAGCTGCTTAGATGCCTGAGATACAAGCTTTTAAGCAGCATGCCCCCTTTCCCTATACTTTGCATTGTTAATTTTAAATTAAGTCGTGCAGTGATGTCATCACGTCATTGAGCGACATCACCCCAAGAAACAGGAAGCCCCGGCGATACCCGTCACTATACAGAGGTAAGAGTCGGTGGGAGCCCCCAGATTGCTCAAAAGGTGGTTGAGTGCTAGCTATGGCTCTGAGCCATCATTAGCAATCAAGGAGTTAAATCAATCCAGAGAAATAATAATGGCGATGTTATTTTTAATCTTCTGTAAAACTGAATTATGCATAGGACTTTGCAGACCTCACAGTAACAGCTTGTTGTGAAAACAAGCTTTACTGAATCATGGCCAATGTTAATGAGTGTCATTGCACAATACCACTAAATAGTAGAGATACTGTCATTTAATCTGAACCAAAAAAAGTAAAAAATAAATAAATAGTAGTAATAAATGATCATCGTACAATATATCTTTATCATTGAGTAGACTAGTTACTTTTTACCTCAACTATTAACAAGCAACATTGAAGGGTTTTATTTATAGATATCTATATAAAAATAAAAAATAAATGCTAAAGCCAGTTTTACATTTGTAAACATCAGTTGCTATGAGTTATAATGTAAACCATACAACACACATTAAAACTTTCAGAAAATACCTTTAGCTTGCCAAGCAAAACAAAAAAACAAGTGTGTCTAATACACTATTTATATTTTGCTAATCAAGGTTTTATGTCACTGTTGTGTAACTGACTTGCAGTATTGATTTAACCCTTTGATTATCCACAACATAGATTTAACCCCTCCATTGCAGATGATTCTGGGGCAGTGTCACCAAAAGGTGATAAGCTACCTGTGCTGTGAGGAGGAGAGACAGCTAAACCTGGGTGCCATGTGGATTTGCAAGCTGGAAGTGAAATGAGGATGTTGTGTGAAAAGGAAAACAATGGCTTTAACCCCTGCACCACAGGGCCAGGGCATTTTACCAAGCAGCAGGTAACATTTTATATATGATCACTGATACTACTATCTAAATTCTATTCTATATCTAAAGTTAACATCTTTTATTTTAAGGGACATGAAACACAAAATCTTAAATTTCATGATTCAGATAGAGCATGCGATTTAAAAAAAATACTTATATTATCAAATTGTCTTCATTCTTTTGGCATCTTTTGTCAGGTATATAAGCTCAGGAGCATGCACATGTCTGGAGCACTATATGGCAGCAGTTTTGCAAGAATGTTACCCATTAGCACTATTTCCTGCCATTTAAAGCTCCAGACACTTACCTAGGTCTCTCTAAAAAAAAAATGAATACCATGGAAATTAAGCAAATTTGATAATAGAAGTTAATTGGAAACTTAATTGTATCCTTCGTCTGAATCAAAACGTTTTTGGTTTTAAAAGCATTAAAAAGACAAACGAGCAATGATAAAATGCTCTAATGCCTAAAGCCTTGTATTATTATATTAATACCTGTACACAATTCTGTGTTAAGCCCCTATAAAGCAGTTGTCTGTACATGGCAGGTGAATGGTGACTACACAAATATGGCTTACGTTCCTTTGTTTCCATTGGGTTTCTAATGTCTTCTAATTATCTATGCTGATCCAGTATACTGCTCATTTTAACCTATTCATACTATTACATTTCTATTAGTAAAGAATCTTTATGTTATTTTAATACAAACAATTCATTTAACAGGTTGTCAGGCACACTTTTTAGTCAACTACAATTATAAACCAGGTTACTCTTTAAAGAAATGTCATTCAACAAAGAAAAAGATACTTTAAAAGACCAGACAAGCTGCAGAATTAACCAAATCCTCTCTCTATTTTTTCAAATTGCTTAAAGGGACATTCAAGTAGTTTGCTCTAATTCGTTATAACATGCAATCTTTTCACTCCAGACACTTTTTCTGTTTATCCCCCGCAAAGAAGATAAACAGATAGTTAAAGTTCCTCAGAGAACTGTTGCTTGTGAGCATGAAAGAGCCGCAGGGCCAATCTGCAGAGGCAGTCGCACAACACTGCGAATAACCCGCTGTTTGTAGCTCGGGAGCTGCAGTCCTTGTGGTTGCAAGTATGACATTGTAGTAAAATTAAAAACATAGGCCTAGTTTCCATTGAGATGGTAAATTATGGAAACTGGTGATAACATTTATTTCCTTTAAAGGGACAGTCAACACCCATGAAAACGTTAACCCATACCTTAGAACAAATCAGCCTGCACCACATCCCATCTTCAATAACACTAACGTTAGGTGGCTAATCTTCAATAAACATTTAGTTAACAGCGGCAGATATGGCCGCCAAACTCCTCCCCCTCTTCCTCCGTACCCTTCTTGTTTTAAATAAATACTCGTTCACAGGGACACTGTTCTATTTCTAATGTGCATGCATATTGAAGATGGAATGCGGTGCAGGCTCATTTTTTGTTGTTGATCTAACGTATGGGTTAAAGTTTTCATGGGTGTTGACTGTCCTTTTAAAGTCTATGGAGATTTTTATGTTACCACACTTTACCACCTCAAGTAGGGTTGCCACCTCAGCCATGTTTTCCTGGACACTTATGAGTTACACATGCTGCAGGGTGTGCAGGGAGGAACATGTATTGAGTTTCTGGACAGCACTATTCATATTCCTCCCTGCACACCCTGCAGCATGTGTAACTCATAAGTGTTCTGTATTTTAAGGGACAGGTGGCAACCCTAACCTCAAGGGAAACTAGGCCAGAGTTGGAGCTTCAATAGTGCAACAATTAAATGCTGTAACAATATACTGCATGTACATTTTGCACTAGGATGGCTCTGACTGTATAAGGATAAAGTATACAATTCTATAGAATCAGAACATTTTTGCAACTTTTCCCTTTTCACATCTGCTGTTCCAAAAATGTTCAGGGTTCAAGAAAATTGCACTCGGCTAACTGTAAATGTTATCTGTATATTATATAGTTAAATAAATATATGAATAAATAACCTTTATAAAAATGAACCGAGGCAGCAGGTTCCCCACCAGACAAACACACAATTTTGACCCTGTGGATTTAAAATGTCATTGCAGTGTAACTTTAGAAATGTTAGCAGCACATAAACAATAAAAGATAAAAAAAATCTCAGACTAAGAGGTCACCTCCCAAGATTGAAGAATTGTTCATGTTCCATCATTCTGCTTATTAAGGAGAATAAAAAAGCATAAAGGAAGCACAAAGAAGTAGAGATAGAGGGGAAAAGCAACAGGAGGTTGATTAATTATCTGAAGGTCACACAAAGAAGGAGGTGTGCAGGTGGGATTATATACTATATACTGCTCACATTTCACAGCTCTTGGCAAAAGGACTTGGGAAATAAAAGGTCCCAAATGTTACACCAGCTGCCATCCTATTAATCAAGATCAGAACCAGCACATATATGCTTGATTGCTCTTTATGTTTTCAGACGTAATACAAGTAAATAGTCATAATATATGTGACATTTTAGTACTGCCTGTATGTATATGGTGGTCACATAGTCCTAGCCCAGTGCTTCCTACATTTTTTGGTCTCTGTGACTCTCATGATTTCATTAGAGATACATTTGATGCCTCAGGTTTATTTTTTAAATTCAAACAGCAGAGGTGTAACTGGACCTTACTGTGCCCTAGGGCAAGGGATGTGCCCCCCCCTCCAAATTTAAACATTGCCTTTTCTAGCTTCCTAGCCTTAATTAGCATATGCACTTTGTTCTCTTAGTATTCTTTGTTTAAATCAATATGTGCATATCCTACACTATTGACTGCTAGCTGGTGATTGGTAGCTACACACATTTGTCTCAGTACTATATTGCTACTCTGGAGCTCACTTTAACTATGTGTTTAACTCATCTGCAGAGGTTGAACACACAGTAATCTACAATCAACAGTGGAATAATAACATGCTCTAACATAGTAGAGAATTTTCTTTTTACACTTTTACATACAAGTTGTTATGCTTTGAAAGTGAATAATAACTGCACACACATATAACTGATATTACTAGTGACATTATAAAGGGCCTAAAGCCAGGGTGATGTCACTTTCAGATTAACATGTATTATCTTTATTATTTAGCTTGCATTTGTTTTTTCTCTAACAAAGGAGATATTGCTATACATAGTCCCTGTGGCACACTCGTCTGCCCATGACAGAGAAGCATTCACCCAGATTAATCAACTTGAGAAATCCTCTCTCACTAAAGAACATACGGACAATGGCTGTTGTTTTGCCCCAACAGTCAGCTTTTGTTAAACATGTAATGTTTCCTATTATGAATTAAGACTTTCTTTTATGAGATGAAAATAAACAAAATGATCCTATGCCATAAGTTGATTTATAGTTACTATTTTTTACTGCTATAAATAGCTCAAACATTGACTTTACCAATTACTTTATTTCAACAACTAAAATACACTTCAAAATTGTTGTTCTTATTATTGTCATTTATAAGGACTGTCACATCCACAAAAGCGCTTAACAAGTGTTTATCACATATATATGGGAAAATCAAAAACTAAACTTTCATGGTGCAGATGGAACATGCCATTTTAAGAGACTTTTAAATTTTCTTCTGATATTTTTTTGGTTCACTTGGCATCCTTTGTTGAAAGGCATACGTAGATAGGCTCAGGAGCAGAAATGCAGTACTGAGAGTTAGCTAATGACCGATGGATACTCAGATATGCCTTTTCTGATTGACTCACCAGATGTGTTTAACTAGGTTCTATATGTGCATTGCTGCTCCTTTGCACACAACAGTACATTAATTAAGGGTTCTAACACATAATCAATGTTGCCACTTTTAGGTCCCTTTAATATAAAGTGTGCTAAATGTGGAAAGGCTCTCACAGAAACACATTCACACTCTATTTCCGTCTCACTTTTATGCAGCAACTCCTTATCTTGTCATATTCAAATAAACTTTATTTAAATGACAGATTATATGTCAGTGTTGACAAGACACACTGTTTAGGGAAAGTGGATTATGGCATATGGAGGGGAGATTTCAGTATCTGCAAAGTTAGACACAAATGAGGTATTAGAGGGGGATCTCAGTCTTTTAGGGGTTTGTGTATCATCTCTCAGTTCATGTGGTGATATAGTAAACTACCGATTGTGCTGTTTTCTTCTTCTCCAAGGTGACACATTACTTCAGTAAGAAGTAGAAGACTTGCATAAAACATCATACGATTGTAATATAAATTTATTTTTTATTTTTGCACCTCTTCCCTTTGCTAAAACATTACACAAGCTGTGTCTACTCCAGTAAGTTCGATTTGGCTCCTCCAAATTAGGCAAGTGGTGTTAAAGGGACAGTGTACTTCCGAACTTGTATTTTTTTAAAAAGATAGATAATACCTTTATTACCAATACCCCAGTTTTGCATAACCAACACTGTTATATTAAGTATGAGGTCACAGGTTGACAGTAGACGTGTCTGGGCAAGTTGGGGGCGTGGGACAGGCAGTGCAGTAAAACCAGAACACCAAGAGGCTGTGGAAGGGAAGCAGGCCAGACCTCTCCACCCGTGACAATCCTGCGGGATGTGGGACAGTTGAGAAATCTGCTTTTAGCTCATTTATGGCCATTTTAAAGCATCATGAAGTGATGCCAGCCAAGCTGAGTTAAGTGTATTTTTATTATTTATCGAACAAAATATCATTTAGTAACATAGAAATCCAAATAAATGATTTTACTTAAATCTCCTGGTTTGTAGTTCATTACAAGCTGCAAAAATCAGCAAAAATTCCATAGGGCATTCAGTGTGCTACAACAGAAAGCTGTGATTTTGCTGCAACATTCTATGTGAGTTCTAATGCCCTCCTTTCTATGTGTTTTGTCTTACAGTATGATCGGTTTGTTACCCGCACGCAAAAGGAGCCACCTGAAATGTGTTTTGGGGGCTCCAAACATATGCAAATATTTATCTGGCCTTGTTTTAGTTATATATCTATACAGTGGTTTGAACGCCCTCTTTTATATATTCACGTTTATCAATTTTAGATGGTTTTGAAAAGTAAAAATGTAGTCCTGGATTACAAATTGAGCGATAGCGACTGTGCACAGCTATTTATTTTGCACTCGGTCTTGTGCATTTAGTATAACAAGTCATCGATTATAAAATGTAACCAAACTGCAAAAAAATAAAATAAATGGCTACCGCTCCAGCCACCATAAAAAACAAACAAAAAAACAACTAACCCAAACCCCCCACTGTAAGACATCCCCAACCTAAACTAACCCATAATAATTATCTCCCACATTGGAGAACCCCACCACCACAAACCTCTTCCCATGTAAGCAATGCACTTGGGTGAGCCGATAACACGAGGCATCTGTGCGCAGCCACCAATCAGAGGCTCTTGAGTCTATTTAGTTATGCTTTTCAACAAAGGATATTAAAGAATGAAGCAAATTAGATAATAGAAGTAAATTGCATGCTCTTTCTGAATAATGAAAAAAAACAAAATTGTGTTTCATGTCCATTTAAAAGCCCTCTGAATTGCATTGATAATTAACACAAAATTGAGAAAGTAACTTAAAAAAAAATCCATTCCTGTATCAATGTATAATTTCTATACAGTTCCTGTATCTTTACGTCGCAGTGATTTAGCTTTAACTTTAAAAGCTGCAAACTGCTTATGTTTGCAAAACATTTCCCCATCTGATATCTTAATTGAATTATGTAACATTGGTAATATCCTGAACTTCTGTGTATTTTTGGCAAAGAACAGGTTTCAAGCTACACAACTAAAGTCACGCCTCATTTGTCATGTTCTGGACACTTACTTGATCAGTAAAATCAACAGATGCTGCATAACTTGAGCCCATTTCATATCATGCCTAATTAATATGCTTTTTTTTGGAACCAGATAGCTTCTCCACTGGTTTTTAACAAAGAAAAACCATTCTAAAGCAGTTGTAAAAATTGAAGTTTGTATGTTTGGAAAACTGTCTTAGTAAAAGAGAAATAGATGTCTTTCATACAAAATTCTTGTGGTTGTGGTTAATATAGTGTACTAAAGATTGCATCTGTAACTAGCATTAACATGTGCAATGGGACATTGTAGTGCACTAATAAATTAGATCAATAACATTGTATAAATGCTTATGGGTAAGATGGTAAGCTTCTCTGAATAGGTGGGTTTTCAATAAGCATCTGAAGCTTCACAAGGTTGGAGACAGTCTAATAGAGCAAGGTAGAGAGTTCCAGAGGACAGGAGCAGTGCAGGTAGGAGAAGTCTTGGATGCAAGAGAGGGACGTAGAGATAATAGGAGTGGATAAACATAGGTCAAAGGTTGATCAAAGAGGACGGGTCAGCGAGTATTTAGTGATGCGAGAGGAAATATAGTTGGGAGTGAGGCTATACTCCAACCACTATTTGCCTTAATTGGAGGAGCCAATCTGAGATTTGGCCTGAACACAACAAGGCTATACAATGTCATACAGTTAGTATAAAGTGGATTACTTTGCCCTTGTTATCAGTTTAAGCCAATTAGGGACATATATGTAGCAGAGCTAAATTTCATGAAAAGGGGCAAAATAAATAATGAAAATAGATTGCAAAAACATAATTTATGTAAGAACTTAACTGATAAATTATTTTCTTTGATGGTGGTGAGAGTCCACGAGCTTGTTACTGATGGGATACACATTCCAACCAGAAGGAGGAGGCAAAGTTTCCCAAACCTCAAATGCCTATAAAAATACACCTCAGTTTAACGTATAGCCAAGTAGGTGAGATGAAATAGGGAGTAAAAGCATAAAAAAAAGGAGGAGCAGGATAAAAGATGTGCTTTATACAAATAAAAAATCAAAATTACACAATAAATGGGTGGGCCTTGTGGACTCTCGCAACCATTAAAGAAAACAAATTATGCTTACCTGATAATTTCATTTCCATCTGTGGGAGAAGAGTCCACTGCTTTATTCATTACTTGTGGGAATTAAGAACCTGGCCACCAGGAGGAGGCAAAGACACCCCAGTCAAAGGCTTAAATACTTCTACCCCACTCCCCTCATCCTCCAGTCATTCTGCCAAGGGAACAAGGAACAGTAGGAGAAATATCAGGGTATAAATGGTGCCAGAAGAAAAATATTAAATTTAGGTCTGCCCACCGGAGCAATCGGGCGGGAGCAGTGGACTCTCCTCCCACAGATAGAAATTAAATTATCAGGTAAGCATAATTTATGTTTTCCATCTTAATGGGAAGAGAGTCCACTGCTTTATTCATTACTTGTGGGAATACCCAAGTTCTAGCAGACACTGAATGAAAAAAAACAGGAGGGTAAAAGGGAGGCGGACCCTATACCGAGGGCACCACAGCCTGCAGAAATTTTCTCCCAAACACAGCTTCCGCCGAAGCAAAAACATAAAATTTGTAAAATTTAGCAAAAGTATGCAAGGAAGACCAAGTAGCCGCCTTACAAATCAGCTCCACAGAGGCCTCGTTCTTAAATGCCCAAGAAGAGTCCACAGCCCTAGTTGAGTGAGCCGTAATCCTCTGAGGAGGCTTATTTCCTGCTGTCTCATAGGCCAATCGGATAATGCTCCTCAACCAAAAGGAC
Source organism: Bombina bombina (assembly GCF_027579735.1). NCBI lineage: Eukaryota > Metazoa > Chordata > Amphibia > Anura > Bombinatoridae > Bombina > Bombina bombina. Next base: position 344,216,794 of record NC_069503.1, read on the forward strand.
AGTGAAGTGGAAGTGGCCCTCTTCCCCCTACGCTTACCTGAATACACCACAAACAAAAGACTAAGTCTGTCTGAAATCCTTCGTGGCCTGAAGGTAAAACTTCAGGGCTCGAACCACAAGTTATGAAGTAACCTTTCCTTAGGCGAAAAAGGCTTAGGACACAAAGAAGGAACTACTATCTCCTGATTGATGTTCCAATCGGATACCACTTTGGGAAGAAATCCCAACCCAGTGCGAAGCACAGCCTTATCGGCATGAAAAACCAGGTAAGGGGGTTCATGTTGCAAGGCCGCTAACTCAGAGACTCTGCGAGCCGATGCAATAGCCAGAAGAAACTGAGCCTATGCATGCTATTGACATTAAGATTTTTTCCTGGAAGGTTCAAACGGAGCCCTCTGCAAAACCTTAAGAACCAAGTTAAAGCTCCAGGGAGGAGCTGAAGGTCTAAAAACTGGCCTGATTCTGGACAGAGCCTGAACAAAGGACTGAATATCAGCAAGCTCTGCAAGCCTCTTTTGTAACAGAACGGATAGGGCCAAAATCTGTCCCTTTAAGGAACTAGCGGCAAGGCCCTTATCCAAACCAACTTAAGGAAAGGCAGAATCCTGGATACCCTAACCTTATGCCAGGGATACCCATGTTCCTCACACCAGGATAAATAGGTCCTCCACACCTTATGATATAAGCGACGAGTGACCGGTTTCCTGGCCTGAAAGAGAGTCAACCACTCTCTCTGAGAACCCTCTCTTGGCCAAGACTAGGCGTTCAATCTCCATGCAGTCAGCCTCAGAGAATTGAGATTTTGGTGGAGAAAAGGACCCTGCACCAGCAGATCCCTGTGACAGGGTAACCTCCATGGAGGAAATGACGACATCCCCACCAGATCCGCAAACCACATCCTCCGTGGCCACAACAGAGCAATCAGAATGGTTGAAGTCTACTCCTGTTTGATGCGGGCCACCACTTGAGGGAGAAGTGGCAACGGTGGAAATATGTAAATTGGATTGAACTCCCAAGGGACCGCCAAGGAATCTATCAGTTCTGCCTGGGGATCCCTTGACCGTGACCCGTATCTGGGTAGCTTGCAGTTGAGTCTTGATGCCATGAGGTCTATCTCCGGCATCCCCCAACTGTTGCAGATCTCAATAAAACACTCTGAGATGGAGAGATCACTCCTCTGGATGAAACGATTGTCTGCTGAGAAAATCCGCTTTCCAGTTGTCCACACCCGGAATGTGGATAGCTGAGAGCAAACAGTTGTGGGTCTCTGCCCATTCCAGAATCCGAGATACCTCCCTCATGGCAAGGGAGCTTCTCGTTCCACCCTGATGGTTTATATAAGCCACCGAGGTAATGTTGTCCGACTGGAATCTGAACGACCCCAGAGGGGGGCCAAGCCCTCAGAGCGTTGAATATCGCTCGAAGTTCCAGAATATTTATCGGTAGAGTTGACTCCTCTTGAGTCCACCTGCCCTGTGCCCTTCTGGCACCCCAAACAGCTCCCCATCCTGATAGACTCGCGTTCGTGATCACAATCTCCCAGGATGGCCTCAAGAAGGATGTCCCCTGGGACAGCTGTCCCAGACGGATCCACCAAGAGAGGGATTCCCTCACTTGGTTGTCCAGAGATATCTGTTGGGATAGATCAGAATGATCGCTGTTCCATTGTCTCAACATGCATAACTGAAGAGGTCCGAGATGGAACCTGGCGAAAGGAATGACATCTATGCTGGATACCATGAGCCCAATCACCTTCATACATCTGGCCACAGATGGCCTTGAGGAGGACTGAAGGGCAAGACAGCTGGACCCAATTTTGGCACGTACGTCTGTCAAGAATATCTTAATGGATATGGAATCTATTATCGTACCCAGGAACTCCACCCTGTTGCTGGGAACCAGAGAACTCTTTCCCTCGTTTATCTTCCATCAGTGGTATTGAAGAAGAGCCCTCGAGTGGTCCTCCGCAAGACTGCAGGACGGAGCCTGGACCAGAATGTCATCCAAGTAAGGAGCCACCGCAATACCTCTGGCTCTCACTACTGCGAGCAGCGATCCCAGAAACTTCGTAAAGACTCTTGGGGCAGTCGCCACACCGAACGGTAGGGCTACAAACTGGAAGTGTTGGTCCAGAAAAAACTAATCTTAGGAACCTGACGTGGTCCTTGTGTATGGGCACATGAAAGTAAGCATCCTTCAGGTCTATTGTCATAAATTACCCCTCTTGAACTAGAGGCAGAATTGTCCTGATTGTCTTAATTTTGAACGATGGGACTGACAGGATATTGAGGCACTTTAGGTCCAGAATTGGGCGTAACGTGCCCTCCTTCTTTGGGACCACGAAAAGGTTTGAATAGTACCCTAGACCCCTTTCTGCTAGTGGTACTGGAACGATTACGCCAAGAGATGAGAGATCCCTCACGCACTCTAGAAAGGCGTTTCTCTTCTCTGGTCTTGAGGATACGTTTGACAGTAGGAATCTGCCCCTGGGCTGATAAGTCTTGAAACCTATCCTGTAACCCTGGGTGATAACCTCCAGAACCCAAGGATCCTGTACTGCTCCTATCCAAGCCTCTGCGAACAGAGATAGTCTGCCCCCTACACGATCCAGAGACGGATCGGGGGCCGCCCCTTCATGCCGACTTTGTCTCAGCTGACTTCTTGTTCTGCTTGGACTTGTTCCAAGATTGAGCTGGCTTTCAAGATCCCTTGGACTATTCAGCCTTCGCTGCTGGCGTGGAGACTTGTCTGAACGAAATGGACGAAAAGTAGAGCCCTTAGGCTTAGTCTTCTTATCCTGCGGGAGGAAAGCACCCTTGCCTCCCGTGACCGTGGATATTATAGACTCCAGGCCTGGACCGAAAAACATAATTTATGTAAGAACTTACCAGATAAATTAATTTCTTTCATATTAGCAAGAGTCCATGAGCTAGTGACGTATGGGATATACATTCCTACCAGGAGGGGCAAAGTTTCCCAAACCTCAAAATGCCTATAAATACACCCCTCACCACACCCACAATTCAGTTTAACGCATAGCCAAGAAGTGGGGTGATAAGAAAGGAGCGAAAGCATTAAAAATAAGGAATTGGAATAATTGTGCTTTATACAAAAAAATCATAACCACCACAAAAAAGGGTGGGCCTCATGGACTCTTGCTAATATGAAAGAAATGAATTTATAAGGTAAGTTCTTACATAAATTATGTTTTCTTTCATGTAATTAGCAAGAGTCCATGAGCTAGTGACGTATGGGATAGCAGATACCCAAGATGTGGAACTTCAACGCAAGAGTCACTGGAGAGGGAGGAATAAAATAAAGACAGCCAATTCCGCTGAGAAAATAATCCACAACCCAAATCAAAAAGTTTTAATCTCATAATGGAAAAAAACTGAAATTATAAGCAGAAGAATCAAACTGAAACAGCTGCCTGAAGTACTTTTCTACCAAAAACTGCTTCAGAAGAAGAAAAATCATCAACATGGTAGAATTTAGTAAAAGTATGCAAAGAAGACCAAGTTGCTGCTTTGAAAATTTGATCAACAGAAGCTTCATTCTTAAAAGCCCAGGAAGTAGAAACTGACCTAGTAGAATGAGCCGTAATCCTTTGAGGCGGGGATTTACCCGACTCTTCATAAGCATGATGAATCAAGGACTTTAACCAAGATGCCAAGGAAATAGCAGAAGCCTTCTGACCTTTCCTGGAACCAGAAAAGATAACAAATAGACTAGAAGTCTTTCTAAAACCTTTAGTAGCTTCAACATAATATTTCAACGCTCTTACTACATCCAAAGAATGTAAAGATTTCTCCATAGAATTCTAAGGATTAGGACACAATGAAGGGACAACAATCTCTCTACTAATGTTGTTAGAATTCACAACCTTAGGTAAAAATTTAAATGAAGTCCGCAATACCGCCTTATCCTGATGAAAAATCAGAAAAGGAGATTCACAAGAAAGAGCAGATAACTCAGAAACTCTTCTAGCAGAAGAGATGGCCAAAAGGAACAAAACTTTCCAAGAAAGTAATTTAATATCCAGAGAATGCATAGGCTCAAACGGAGGAGCCTATAAAGCCCTCAAAACCAAATTAAGACTCCAAGGAGGAGAGATTGACTTAATGACAGGCTTGATGCGAACCAAAGCCTGTACAAAACAACGAATATCAGGATGATTAGCAATCTTTCTGTGAAAAAGAACAGAAAGAGCAGAGATTTGACCTTTCAAAGAGCTTGCAGACAAACCCTTATCCAAACCATCCTGAAGAAACTGCAAAATTCTAGGAATTCTAAAAGAATGCCAAGAGAATTTATGAGACAAACACCAAGAAATGAAAGTCTTCCAGACTCGGTAATAAATCTTTCTAGACACAGATTTACGAGCCTGCAACATAGTATTAATCACCGAGTCAGAGAAACCTCTATGACTAAGAATCAGGCTTTCAATCTCCATACCTTCAAATGTAATGATTTGAGATCCTGATGGAAAAATGGACCTTGAGATAGAAGGTCTGGCCTTAACGGAAGTGTCCAAGGTTGGCAACTTGCCATCCGAACGAGATCCGCATACCAAAACCTGTGAGGCCATGCTGGAGCCACCAGCAATACAAACGAACGTTCCATTAGAATTTTGGAAATCACTTTTGGAAGAAGAACTAGAGGCGGAAAGATATAAGCAGGTTGATAATTCCAAGGAAGCGACAACTCGTCCACTGCTTCCGCCTGAGGATCCCTGGATCTGGACAGATACCTGGGAAGTTTCTTGTTTAGATGAGAGGCCATCAGATCTTTTTCTGGAAGTCCCCAGATTTGAACAATCTGAAGAAAAACCTCTGGGTGAAGAGACCATTCGCCCGGATGTAACGTCTGGCGACTGAGATAATCCGCTTCCCAATTGTCTACACCTGGGATGTGAACCGCAGAGATTAGACAGGAGCTGGCTTCCGCCCATACAAGTATCCGAGATACTTCTTTCATAGCCTGAGGACTGTGAGTCCCACCTTGATGATTGACATACGCCACGGTTGTGACATTGTCTGTCTGAAAACAAATAAACGATTCTCTCTTCAGAAGAGGCCAGAACTGAAGAGCTCTGAAAATTGCACGGAGTTCCAAAATGTTGATTGGTAATTTAAACTGAATTGTGGGTGTGGTGAGGGGTGTATTTATAGGCATTTTGAGGTTTGGGAAACTTTGCCCCTCCTGGTAGGAATGTATATCCCATACGTCACTAGCTCATGGACTCTTGCTAATTACATGAAAGAAAGGACTTTCCCCTGAAATAGAAGGGATAGTAGTCTAAACTTAGTCACACATGACATAGAATCAAACACAATAAAATATTATGCATAAATTCCCCCCCTGTTCAATAATCTCCTTTGCAGGGATATTAACCCATGGTTCTATACAGATAAAAGGAGACACACTGTGACCCTGTCTTCTTGTGTTATCATATGTGTTTTAAATGAAATGATCTTACCAGAATCTATGCCGTGGAACAGGAACATGGCCCTTCAAGTGTGACAGGTTAGTAGCATCGCTCCTGACATGGACTTGAGAGAATAAAGCAGGCAGCGAAACTCGTCAACGCTGATTGCTTAAGGAGTTGTTATTCATGAGTCGGTATGGTTTCGCAGAGGAACTCCCCCTGCATCTCCGGACTCTAACTTTCACCCATGCTCTCACTGAGAGGCTGACAGGACTACTTAAAACTCCAGTCCCATTTCGAAGAGTACTACCCTCCATAAGAGACTACTCCAATCTTACGACACTTCTCTGCCAACCTCCTGTGACGAAAGGCAAAGAATGACTGGGGTATGAGGGGAGTGGGGGAGGTATTTAAGCCTTTGGGTGGGGTGTCCTCCTCCTGGTGGCCAGGTTCTTAATTCCCACAAGTAATGAATGAAGCAGTGGACTCTCCTCCCATTAAGATGGAAATTAATTTATCAGGTAAGTTCTTACATAAATTATGTTTTCCATCATATAGATGACGAGAGTCCACAAGTTTGTTACTGATGGGATATAAT